>NC_056732.1:595252521-595432521 GCF_019279795.1 Protopterus annectens
TACGATTACTATTAATATGGTTAGTGAAGGATAAGAGAGCAGAGGTGGTGCTATGAAATGGTCTAAAGTCATGTTGACAGGGTGCTAGTAAATTGTGATCAAGTAGGTAGGTTGACAGTTGTAAAGGAATACATTTCTCCATTATTTTTGCCAAAGGAGATAGTATGGCTATGGACCTGTAACTGGAGAACTCCTTGGAGTTACCACCTTTGTGCAGGGGGATAATGTGAGAGACTTTCCAGATTAAGGGGATAGTTCCTTCAGAAATAGTTCTTTTAATGAGGATGGATATGGGGTAGGCTATGACTTTAACAGCTTTTTTCAGGTGTTCTGCAGGTAGTAGATCTGCAGAGAGTGTGGTGGGTTTTAGTTTCTGGATGAGGTTAAAGATGAGCGATGTGGGCACTGGCAGAAAATGAAATAGAGGAGGATTATTGGTAGAGGTAGTGGTAGAGCATGAGGTGCTAGGGGATAGCTGGTTGGCTAGGGATTGTATTGTTTCAGTGAAAAATGTGTTAAATTAGTCGGCTATTTGGATGGGATTGTTGTGATCAGAGCCAGAGGGAGTGGGAGTGCTTGAGTGTCTGGGGTGTAGGAGGTTATTGATGCCTAGCCAGAATTTTTGAGGATTATTTTGGTGGGTTTGTTGAAGCTGGTAGTAATAGTTTCTTTTATCGGCTAATATGGCTTTTTTTGTTTCATTTCTTAGCTGTCTGAATTGTAAGTGATCTGAGGGGCATTTTGTTGAATGCCATTTGGCCCATAGTTTATTAATTTGGAGGATTTTTTGTTTGGTAGTTTTGGTGAGCCATGGTGCTGGTTTAGTTCTGATTCTAACTTTGCATAATGGGGCATGGCAATCTAAAATGGAAAGAAATTTCGAATTAAAGTATTTAACTGCATTATCTAGTGGGAGATGTTTCAGGGGTGATCAGTCACAGGTGCTTAGTTCAGTTTGAAAGTGAGCAAGGTTAACATTTTTGTTAGTACGAATAGTTCTGCAGATGGCTGAGTTTGGAACTTCAGTTTTAGATCTGATTAGATAGGTAAGCAAGTGGTCACTTATATCCTCTGGGAGGGTGCCTGTTGTTGGGGAGTATTATTGAGTATCCAGTCAAGGGTACTTGTTTTGTTGTTAAGTTTATTGGTACAGGTAGGGGATGTTATAGTTTGGGTAAAACCATATAGGTTGATATGAGTAGAAGGCTGCTCAGATATACAGGAGTTCAAGTTTATGTTAAAGTTTCCAAGTATAATGCTTTCTTGGGGGTAGTTGCTTGAGAGCCAGCTGAGGATAGCCTCTAATGTGTTGATGTTATTGCCTGGAGGAATATAGACACAGATTATATATATGGCTTTACTTTTGTTAAGCTGAATCTTAGTTAGAAGAATCTCTGCATTGTTAGAAAGTGGAGGTTTGGGGTCTAGCAAGGTAACTTGTAATCCATTCTTATATAGTATGGCTACGCCTCTACCTTTCTTAGTATTATGGTCATGTCTCAGGATATTGTAGCCAGGAGGTAGAACTGCACTGTCTTGTATTGATGGATTAAGCCATGTTTCAGACAGACAGAGGATGTCAAAAGAATGTACATCTATAAGGGCATGTAGGTGAGCAACTTTATTATTGATGCTACAAATGTTAAGATGAGCTATCAGGAGAGAGTTGGGGGGCTTGGTAAGCGTGTGTGTTTGATAGTAGAAGTTGGTGTATCAGGCTGTGTAGCTGTGATTGTGGTAGGACTAGGGTTTGGGTGTATATCACCATCTAAAAGGGAGTGGACCTGTACTTTTAGGATGAGTTGTAAAAGTTTAAAAAATAGGTTCTTGGTTTTTCTAGCTATTGAGTTAAAATGAGAGATGTGAGTGAGTCTATGAAACTTGGCTGTTGAGTACTTTGCTGGGCAGGAGAAGTTTCTGAGACAGTGAGGGGAGCTAAGAGTAGGAATAGAGGTTTGCCTGTTGTGGGTGTGAAGTCCTAGATATGTATGGTGTTCGTGGAGAGTAAGTAGATAGGGTATAATTAGTATAGTTAGGAGTATTAATAAAGGTAAGGGTTTGTGGTATCCTTGGGCCATTAGTGTAGGCATAGGAGGTGGAATGTAGGGATGCTTGTAGATAGAGTGGTAAGGTAATGGATAATGGGAGATGAGTGATAGTACTTTAAGGGGGAGGAGATAGAGGTTGGTTTTAATGTATAGTTAAGGTGATAGCACTTTAAGGGGGAGGAGATAGAGGTTGGTGTTAATGTATAGGGGTGTGGCAGTTTATGTATAAGTTTAGGACCACTGGGGGTGGGTGAGATTTGGGGGCAGGGTAGGGGAGCGAAGTGAGCCCGCAGGGTGAACAGAGCGGGATGAGCTGCAGAGGAGTTCACCCTAGGAGAACAATCAGAGGAGCAGTAAGCTAAGGTAAGTATAGGTGGAGAGGGTGAGATGACACAAAGCATTGATAGTAGTTAGAATATACTGAGAGGATAGGCAGTGAGGAATTTAAGAAGAAAGGGAGATAGAGTGGGATTGTAAGCTCTTACAGGATATGGGAATCCGAGAGCCTGTAAGTTAAATTTAGAGCCAGAATGGAGCTCTAAAGGAAACTGTTGCCCTCTAGTGGACAAAATGCTGAATAGCAGTGGTAATGTCTATTGAAAGAAAGAATGCAGGGCAGTAAGTTTACTATTCTGGTTGGATAGGATAGGAGTCAATGACCTGTAGTCTAAGAAGAAGAAGGGGAGACAAGGTATAGGAACAGATAGTATTGGTTGCTGACTGTCCTGGCTAGTGAGAGTAAATTTACAACCTAGGATATAACACAATATATGTCTATAGACAGTGGTATAAAGTACATACTTCCACTTATTAATTTGTTCCCTTGGGGGGACTGTTGCAGAGGGAAGGATAGGTTCAGATCCTTAGTATGGGGAAACCGCAGCAAGATGTGGAAAAAGTTATTTTTTAGCAGGCAGGGCAAGTCCTCATTACTACTGGCAAACCAGGTTGGGCAGCTGGGGATCAAAAGGAATGCTGTAGAAAGGATTGCAAAGAGCTTCTTCTGCAGTGGTCCTTTTTCCTGGATTGTCATACAGCATGCTTTTAATAAGGTCTCTAAGATGACACATTGCGAAGACTGGTTTATCCAAAACTCTGCTAGCAAAAATATGATCGATGATAGCAGAACCGTTCATTTGTGGGTGTGCACAATGAAAAGAGGCTGGGGAGATCTTCCTCACCACGAGCAGGCCAAAAATAACATATTTACAGATAGATTTAAATGTATATATGTAAAATCCCTCCAAATGTTGGTCATGTATACTTAATAAAAAATACATTGTTTTCAGATGCTGAATTCTCAAACTATAAGGATATTGTTTTATGTAAATATCCATGTGCAAGGATACTATGTGTATTTCTGTGTCAGAGGCATTAGTTTAAGCACACTGTATATATTTATATATACATATATACTTTCTATATTCAATATCCAACATTGCTGAAAGAGACTCAGAAAGAAATGTAGTCCACTGAGTACAAAAGAGCATACATAGCTGCATCCTTTTAGATTAACAAGCACTTTTCCATTTAGTTTTAAACTTACTTTTATTCACCACCAAAAAGAATGGACAAGCCTTATGCACATGTAATTCAATACCAAGTCTCCATCTAGGCTTCAGTGGCCCAAACGCCAGTGGTGCCAAGTGTCTGGTCTGCATAACAAATGATGCATTTCAGGAATCTGGTCTCTAATTGATTTAGTGCTTTATCAAGGCAGAACCATTGAATGAAGGGAATGTCGAGCGGTCACTAGTTGAACCCGAACAGCTATTGCAACAGTCATTAAAACAGAGCACTCCTTGGACAGTAACTTGGCTAAAAATATCAGTCCTTGCCTGGAATCTAATCCTCATATTCCTTGAGAATGTAGACCTCATGTCTCAGTCTTCTGCAAGATGATGTTCTTATGTCTGAATTTCATCAATACCTTACAACTTACTGACAAACCAGAATAAGTGAGTGAGTAACTGCCATATAACACCATCCATCTCCACCATCATTTGAGTTAATGGTTGAAAGCAGGTCACATGGATACAAGGGTGCCCACAGGCAGGTGCAAGTAGGTGCACTTGCACTCCCCTGGATTGTCTTAAAACAATACATTTTTTTCCATTATTTTAATATCTCCACTGAATGATTCAGGCTTTTCTACTTACTTTTTTTTTCTTATGTAACGCTTGCACCATTCCGAGGAGATGTTATTGGAGGTTGCAGTCACATGATGTGCATGTGATGAGCCTCTCAATTCCTCCTTAAACTGTCTGCATCTCTAAATCTACAACCTTTAGTTGCATTATGTAGAGTTTGGATGACTGTAGGCAGCATAGAGATTCCCGTGCGTCCATTCCTGACCTCACCTGAACAAAAATATCACATGGTGGTGTGGTGTGTGAGTGCATTTCATTTTAATTAGAACAACTGAAGGTAGGTAACAGTCCGGTTGATCATCAGAGTCCAGACCGATCACTCCTGAGTTAATTTTGCTGTACATTACTGACGTAAATCATGTTCATGGCAGCATCCAGCTTGGCACCAGAATGTGAAAGTGGTGCAGCTGAGACGGTCACAGAGGGAGTATATTTATTTTTCCTCTAGTGTTTGTCTGTCTAGTGCCAGCCTTCCTCATTCCCATTCTCAATCCCATCCCAATGCCCGTACTGCAGATAGTTCCTGCAGCTTACAGTTTCTCCGCTGCACCCACAATGCGATGCCTGACCCCACCTGCCTAATAGTTAAGTTACTAGTAGATGGCCTTTTGGCCTTCCACATTCCTGGACGTGGTTCCAGTGGTCATTGCCAAACTGCTGGTGGAGATTGCTGGAGTGGAGTCGGAGACTGGAGTTAGGAGAGCCATACTTTTCAGTACAACACTGCTACAAAAAAATGGTGCTGATTATTTAAATGCAATAATACTGTGCTGTAGATCAGAAGGGAACATGACAAGCAATCTAATTTACTAACTCCGTATTATGAGGGTCAGAGAAAGGGCATGTAGCGTGCAGGACAAAGTTATTTGAGTTAATGGTTGAAAGCAGGTCACATGGATACAAGGGTGCCCACAGGCAGGTGCAAGTAGGTGCACTTGCACTCCCCTGGATTGTCTTAAAACAATACATTTTTTTCCATTATTTTAATATCTCCACTGAATGATTCAGGCTTTTCTACTTACTTTTTTTTTCTTATGTAACGCTTGCACCGTTCCGAGGAGATGTTATTGGAGGTTGCAGTCACATGATGTGCATGTGATGAGCCTCTCAATTTCTCCTTAAACTGTCTGCATCTCTAAATCTACAACCTTTAGTTGCATTATGTAGAGTTTGGATGACTGTAGGCAGCATAGAGATTCCCGTGCGTCCATTCCTGACCTCACCTGAACAAAAATATCACATGGTGGTGTGGTGTGTGAGTGCATTTCATTTTAATTAGAACAACTGAAGGTAGGTAACAGTCCGGTTGATCATCAGAGTCCAGACCGATCACTCCTGAGTTAATTTTGCTGTACATTACTGACGTAAATCATGTTCATGGCAGCATCCAGCTTGGCACCAGAATGTGAAAGTGGTGCAGCTGAGACGGTCACAGAGGGAGTATATTTATTTTTCCTCTAGTGTTTGTCTGTCTAGTGCCAGCCTTCCTCATTCCCATTCTCAATCCCATCCCAATGCCCGTACTGCAGATAGTTCCTGCAGCTTACAGTTTCTCCGCTGCACCCACAATGCGATGCCTGACCCCACCTGCCTAATAGTTAAGTTACTAGTAGATGGCCTTTTGGCCTTCCACATTCCTGGACGTGGTTCCAGTGGTCATTGCCAAACTGCTGGTGGAGATTGCTGGAGTGGAGTCGGAGACTGGAGTCAGGAGAGCCATACTTTTCAGTACAACACTGCTACAAAAAAATGGTGCTGATTATTTAAATGCAATAATACTGTGCTGTAGATCAGAAGGGAACATGACAAGCAATCTAATTTACTAACTCCGTATTATGAGGGTCAGAGAAAGGGCATGTAGCGTGCAGGACAAAGTTATTTAGCACTAAATCTTTTACCATTACACTGAAATTTTCATCACAGAATTGCTTTTTATGTAATATTTCCTAAGCTGAATTTAAACCTGAAATTCTCAGCTGAAATATTTCAAAGTATTATCAGTATCAAATATCTTATCTTGCTAAACTGTAATTTCAGCAGAAATACTCTAAAGTTTTATTTTTTATATAAACTAGAGGAAGAAAAAGATGCATATGAAGAATAAGTTATTAATTTATCAGCATTACAGTTTTGTCTCTACTGTTGTACTGATCCATTAAAATAACCTTGAAGTGACGAAGGGACAAATGCATGCATTAATCCCATCTTTCTCCAATGCCTACTTTATCTTTTTCAGGGTTGCAGAGGAGCTGGAACCTGTCCCAGCAATCAGTGGGCATAAGGCTGAGAATTTGTCTAGGGAAGGACACTAGTCCTTCATCATGCACTGCTGACACAAGTGCTGGCATTTTACAGGACAGCTAGTTCACCTAATGGCACATCTTTGGGATATTGGAAGAAACTGGGGTACCTGGCAAAACCCATTTGGCACAAGAACAGCATGCAGACATCATAGAGAAGGCACTTCAGCTAGGTAGCATGACCAGAATGTATCTTCTTGCTCATCCCTCTGTAACTCAGAGATTGCAGAGCTAGAATAATCTAAACACACAGGTGGAAGGTTGGCATAATGGTTAAGGTCTTTACTTTGCAGACACATGGTACAGGGTTTGACTCTCACTTGGGTAATTGGCTAGGCTTAAAATGGTCCACAAAGGCAGTTAGCCTAGTAGTAATCTATGTACCACAGACTGTAACTAAAGTTAAAAAGATGTATCAGCATACCTCTCAACGGTACAGAATGTCCAGATTTTTGCCTTATATTTTTGGTACGTTTTCATAAAATTGTGGTTTTCTGTCAAATCATTGACAAGTTATTGAACATTGAGATAGGTCAATAAATGATGACAAATATTTTTCAAACTTCATACCCTTCAGAAAATGCATTTTAACACAAATCCTATTATTTAATCAACTTTCTAAATGTGTTTCTAGTTTTGTGCCTTTGTCCCTCACAGTATAACGGCTTTGTCCAGATTATTTGTGCTAAGAGATTATGAGGTATGGTGTGTGTGTGTGTGTGTGTGTGTGTGTGTGTGTGTGTGTGTGTGTGTGTGTGTGTGTGTGTGTGTGTGTGTGTGTGTGTGTCTAAGGTAGCATATCCCTCAGCTATTCAGGTCTTTCCAGAATGTCCAGATTTTTGCCTCATGTTCCTCCTAAAAAAAGGATTGAAGTTGCTAAATAGTGACAGACATTTGAGTTTTAGACATCGTATCCTTTAGAAAAATGTATACTAATACAAATCCTGTTATTTTAGCAATTTTACAAGTTCATAAGAGCAATGTTTATAATCTGTCCCTATTTATTTTAGGCTTTGTCCAGATTTCTTGCACTAAGAGGTTGAGGTGTGTGTGAGAGAGTGAAATGTCCTAGTTAGAGTTAGCAGGTGGAATTTTTTGAAGTGCATTTTCAAAGAATTGCGAATTTCAAGGAAAGAGAAGTTTACTGCTGCTCATTGTGATATGAAATTTTAAAGCAGTGTTAGCAGCACAGCAGGTAGTATACTTGCATCTTGATACTAAGGGCTGTAGGTTCTACTCCTACAGCACGTACATTTGTATTTTAAGGGGGTATGGTACTGCAGTCCTTAGTATGTCCTCCTTTGGATGAGATGCCTAGTAACTATGAACCTGTTTTTCAGCTTTCCACCCATTCCCTATTGCAATTTACCAGCTTACCATTTCTTTTAATGTAACATAGGCAATTTATTCTTCAAGGGCAACAGGCACTGAATTTGTAAATGAAACACTTAAATATAACGTTTTCTAGCAACGACCTCTTCATTGGTTTCAGATCTCTTTAATGTGTAATTATTCAGATGACTTTTATTTCTGCAAAGATTCTGCATATTGATTGATATTGGTGGATTGTATAACAGATGTTTGAGTGGTCCTTTATGGCTGAAATGTTCTGAATTGGGCAGTATGCCATTATTGGTTCATATGATTTGTTTCATTGCTTAAAGGAAAAAATGTTCAGAAGTATAAATTTAAAGCACAGTCTAACAAGTGGTGATGTATTATACAAGGGATATAATTCAGTTACTATATAGTATAATTAATACAATCAGGAAGGTCATCAAATAACTTTTACATGGTTCTAAAAATGTGTGCAAGGAGCCTATGATTTGAAAACAGCCCAAATGTAAACTTAACCTGCCACTGGTCAGATGCATTTTCTTTAAATGTGGGTTTCAATGCCATTTCAGTGAATGTGGGTTTCAAAGATAGAGAAGTTTTAATGCTAAGACTGTTTTCATTTTAAGACTATTGCTTTGTTTAGGTTTAGTAAATGTCTATCAGTGTTTGTGCTATAAAATTTGAAATAAAAGTTGTAAATTAAATCCAAATATATGTAATCATTGTAGAAGTAAAGCATAAAACAGTATGCACCCTGAGATTTGAACAGTGTCTATGGCAAATGGGGAGAAATAGCCAAGTAATGGGACACTGGGATGGCTGCGTGGGTGGGTGGGGCTGTGGGTGGGCACTGTGTGGGTGTGGGTGGGGCTCTGGGTTTGCATCCCCCTGCAAAAAATCCTGCGGGCTCCCTTGCATGGATACCAATCAGTACAATGGTTCTATAATGTACTGGAGCTGATTTCAAGATGAAACAAATTCTTCTTGCCCAGAAAAGTTACTGATGTGTTTCTGCTATATAGAAATAATGATACTTTTCCGTTAAACCCCTACCATGCTGTTTCGCTTTTTGTTTGTTCAGTGCCGTGCAATATACTGTTGGAACGATCTTCTAACTTGAAAATATTTATGGATAGAATTTCTCAAAAAAGCAGGAACTGCCGAAATGGTGGTAAGATTGGATGAAAAGAAGTTGGAGAAGATCAAAAATGCGCTACCTCGCTGGGATCTGGAGAACCTTTGTGTGCATTTATCAAGAAGCCATTTACTTCACTTTCCTCAATATTCCTAATAAACTAAACACAAGGGGAGAAACAGACCATGAGATTCAAAGTGCTGTGTAAAACACTTAAAATATGAAACCCGCAGGCGTGGCATTCTTGATATTAACACTTGCTCCCAACAAGAAAACAATGCATATGTATAAGAAGTACATAAAACAAGAAATGATGGTTCTGTGTTTCCTTACCTTAAACATTTCCACTGCTGAAAAATTCAACAAAAGGGAACATTTCTGACATACCTGAAAAAACGTGAATAACTTTTTTGGAGTGGGGGGCTCCTATGCTTACAATGGAATAGATTAAACTGCATTTAATAGATGATAAAAATAAACACATCTTTCACCCCTACCTGCATAAAAACATAAGATACTATCAGGTCAGACAAAGTATACATAAATATAATACTGGTGGGCATGTGCTCTGTTCAAAATGCACGTCTGTGTAAACATAAAGATGAGACACGCCGGTCTGGCAGCAAAACCGTATGGTAGGGGTTTAATGGAAAAGTACCGAAATAACCTTGGTAATTTAAGTAAGCCTGTTTTCATGGCAAATCTGAGATGCTTCAGAATTACTTTTTAGTCTAACCATTAGCAACATGTACTCCTTAAAATGAAAATATTAACATAACAATAAAAAGCTAGTACTTGCTACTTCATCAGACTCCTTTCAAAATAATTATGTATGCTGATACAATAAAAGTTAAATATATTAAGGATAAATCCTTAAATCCCAAAATAGTAGGTGATGTGGCTAAGTGTACATTTACAGATATCGAAAATCTTCATTTGATAGAGTAATGCACTGATATTGTATAATTGTTCTGCTGTCTATAAATGAAATTATATCACTAGCAGTATATTAACTGCACAGCAAAGCTCTGAAATCTAAATAAATATTTGCAATACTAATCATATTTCTCCACCCTTGAATCTTGCAGATGTAGAAGGCTTTTATCATGACCTTCTGCAGGTAAATACAGGTCAGCACACCAGCATGATACTGATTAGAAAAAAGATAAATCTGCTGTTATATGTGTGTGAATAAAGGGATCTAGGCCAGATGCTGCTGACTTCTTAAGGATAAACCAGGATATTGAGATTAGAACAGCTTAAATTCAACTTGCTAATTATTTATAGACTGCTAAATGGTGCTTGCTGTCTTTGTTTACTTTTACTTCAGCATTAATCAAAGTAGACTGAATGCAATACGACTTTATGCTTGCCTGAATACGGATCTCACTTGAAACACATCATTATGTTATACATTGGGAGAAAGAAACGTATTTTAACAGATTAATATCTGATATTTTATCACTTTGAAAGAGAATATCTCAAGATATTCTGTTGTCTAGCTTTCTGTCCAGTAGATATGAGCCAGAATTAAATAACATGGTTTCATGTGACATCAGGCTTTTTTTTTGAACTAGGCACTAATAACTGAACTAACAGACTTACAAAAACTGTTATGGCATTTTTTTCTTCAAAGTATTTTACTACATCTAAGAAAAGTGGATCTTCTAATTTATTCAAACTTGCATATAACACTGACAGGAACATTCAATTAAGCAGCCAAGCTTTTATGAAATATACAGCTTTACCTATTAAATGCTTTACTTCATCCAGATGCATTTTGTAGCACATTTCCACATATTCAGTTCTTTGTCCTTCCAGAAAGGTTATTCTTGTATACTTCCTTGCTAAAATAGTAGACAATGTATTTATGTCTTGAATCTGTCAACTGACAAAAACATATCTTTTATTTCTAATACTATTTGCCTGTCTGTCACAAAAGTGGAGTACAGGCATGTGGATTTCTGTATTCTTGCACATTGATTGCTTTCTACCAAAAGAAAGTACTGTGAAAGCACTGCACCTCAAGCAGTCAGGCTGTACCTAATTCCATAAAAGTCCTCTACGATTCCTTATGTCACTTTTAGGCTAATGAGGAATCTCAGATGACTGCTCCCAGTTCAATAATCTTATTTGTTAAGTTACACCACAGTACTTAGAAAATGTACATTTGCACTGAATGAAATTGTAAACTTTATTAGTAATGGCATTGCCCTTTGATCTCAGTGGGCTTTTTGCTTTGTAGACTTAGCCCCACCTGCATGCCAGCAATAGTATTGCAAGCATTATGAAGTAATAACTCATAAAACTGCAGTAGCACTGTTGGCATAACAACAGAATGTTCACTGCTTGACAGTGTGTTCCCTCACCTTTAAAAACATCTTTAGCTTCATCTCAAGATGTTATCTTCTTAAATATGGTAAGGCTCACATTATTTTTTAGGAGATATCAGACTTTTATGGTGTTCAGACCCACAACTTGCCATCTGTGAACTTGCAACCTTTATATTGCTTACATAAAAGACTTCTACCTGTTGTGTATTCAGTATTATGGCCAGCACACAGGTGGTGCTCTAGTAACGGCTGGATTTTGTGGAGCTCAGTAGCTATGAGGAGGATTTGGTGCCATCTGGTTTATGCCAAGATGAGGTAATAAGGTTCATTAGCGTGTTATGTTTCTGAGCCTCATTATCTCATGTTTGCATACTGTAAATCTGAGCAATTAGCATGTTTGGAATAGTCTCAGTATTGGTAAGTATACTCTTCCCCTGGTATGCTACCATGCTAGGGTCAGAGAAGGGTTTTTAGGTCCAGAGTATAATTATGAAATAGTAGTTGCCGCGGTGGTGCAGCGGTAGCATTGTTGCCTCACAGCAAGAGGCTCTCCCGTTTGATTCTCGGCTGGAGTGCCTTCTGTGTGGAGTCTGCATGTCCTCCCCACGGTCGAGTGTCATTCGAAAGACATGCATGAATGGTGGGCATCAGGCTGGCACCTCGGCACCGTAAAACTCTACTGACAATCATTAGTGGACCGGAGTTCCACTGTGGCGACCCCTAACTGGGAAAAGACAAACAACAGCAGAGGTCCGCCACAGGACTTCCACAAGTCTTTCATAATCAAGCTAGAATTAGTGTTTTGGAAATGGACCCGATCAGGACATAATTTAAATGGAGTTTGGGAAGAGACTATGTTGTCCTGGCCACAACTTCCATTCAGGTAAACACATGGTAAGTTAATTTAGAGAAAGGGGTTGGGTAATCAGAAAAGGGAGGATACATGTGCTTATCAACAAATAAGCAACTTGATGAAAGCAAGAAAGGACAATCAGGTCCAGAGGGATATAACCTGAAGCATAGCACTGTGTATAGGCCTCTTCCTCAGCAAACAGGATAAAGTCAGCATACTCAACACCCATTCCCAAGAATTTAAATAACTCAAAGGAGTGAGGCTTGCAAGTAGGGTAGCCAAAGGATTTCTGTTAGGGTGCAAGGTGAACACTACACTCCTGTAGGGGGCCTGATGTTTATTTAAATCTAAATGATAAATATTGCTTGCTGGACAGGCTTCAATAGCTTCCTATATTGACAGCACTAATTTTTATTTCTTTGGTCGGGGGGCGGTGAAGTACCCTGGAGTAATTCTACTATGCCCTACTAGGAAATGTGCAAAATGATTGATCAAGAGATGGTTTATGAGCTATATGATTAAATGACAATTAAATGACAGATAGGAAAAATGTGGCACAATTTGCATGGTACCATCTGTACCACTGGTTCTGTTATGTTTTTAAACAATGGAAGGTTGACCTAGGGAAGAATATGAGTAGGCAGTGACTTTTTCCAGAGGAAGGATAAATGGGGATCTCTGCAGTCTGCTACAATACAAATGAGTCTACCTGCAGTAAACAAACAAGTTACATATGCAAGAAAGCAGACTTATATGCAAATGCATATTTACTGGGATGTAATGAATGCTAAGGACAAAGGGGCAGAGGAAGAGGGTGAACATTCCAGTTCAGCATATAATATCCTCTGACATGTGATATTCAGCTCACATTATGGGCTGGAAAACGTGAGACATGCATTCAGCTGCAAGTCATCAGATGATCTGGGGTGTAAAAATGTAGAAAAGAAAGAAGGATAAGGGAAAGTGGATGGAGAAGAAGAAAAAGATGCGAATGATGGAGAAAACAAATAAGAAAGAGGATGAAGCAGGGATCCTATGTGACTAGCTATCATAAAATCTTTTGAATAGCCCTCTCACTGCAGTCTGACACAAAAAGTCCAAAACTCTGGATCTCGGCAGAATCTCTTTTTATTATGATGTCACAATGTTATTCTGTAGTAAACATCATTTAAAACCCAGAATTATGCACAGGGTATGTCTTGAAATCGTAAATTATTTTCATATTTTATTTCATGTCAGATTGAGATCATTAGAGAAGCAATGTGATAAAATACCACTTTAGGGTCAAGTATAAGACAGTATTGAAATGTTACTCATCCATCATACTATATCCTC
Source organism: Protopterus annectens (assembly GCF_019279795.1). Classification (NCBI taxonomy): domain Eukaryota; kingdom Metazoa; phylum Chordata; order Ceratodontiformes; family Protopteridae; genus Protopterus; species Protopterus annectens. The sequence continues at coordinate 595,266,014 of NC_056732.1, forward strand.
CTTCCAACTGCTTTTGAAGTCACGATAACAGTGTTGAGATCATAGACAAACTGTTTAACAGTCAATTAAAAAAACAGCTGCATGAATTCTTCCTATCATTTAGTCAAGGTTGCTTATGCTTTGGGCCTCAGAAACATGGCAGTCACAGCTGTGGCCAGGCCACCGTCATTTACCCTGTTTGCTCAGAGATCAGTTTGAAACAAAAAGTGGATAAAATTAGTGCAATAAACTTAGCTTATTAAATATCCCCACTGTGGCTGTAGCAGAGTTAGCCATAATGGCAGGGGAAGATGTGAAAAACAATGAAAGTTGATCATGTAACCACCTCCAAGAGGCCTTGCACAATCAGTGGTACAAAGTATTGGCAAGAGGAGAAGTCATGTGGAAGTCTTAAATGGACATTATACAGGTCTGCTCATATATTTTTTGTCAAAATTAAAAGGTGAAAATGGGAATAAAGGAAAGAGATGAAAAAGGGGGAAGCAAGCAGTGGGTAGAATGTAAGATAAAAACTTAAGTAATTACCAGGATGGAAGTGGGGAAAATCAGGTAAACCATTTTTATGAGTCAAGTGCTAAGTGTGCTTGTTTGTCTGTGTGTGTGTCTGTTTGTGTGTGTGTGTGTGTGTATGTGTGTGTGTGTGTGTGTGTGTGTGTGTGTGTGTGTGTGTGTGTGTGTGTGTGTGTGTGTGTGTACATGTACATACAGAGAGATAGATAGATAGATAGATAGATAGATAGATAGATAGATAGATAGATAGGTAGATAGACAGATAGATACAGAGAGAGAGAGAGAGAGAGGAGAGTCACCAGCAGCGGTAAAGGAAAAAAAGAATTATGGTGCAGATCACAAATGAGGAACAGAATTTAAACATTGGTCACATTAATTTAAAATTATCAAAATAAGGTTCAATTTTAACACAAATGGAATAGAACAGGTGTAACAAATTAAGTGATCCTCCTTAGAGGTATAGTGACAAGATAAGTTGGGCAATTATAGGAAGTAGGAGGAAGGAAAAGGGGTTAAGGTAGGCAGCAGGAGCAAATAAAGATAGAAGAGAGACAAGACTAACATGGGATGTTCTGACAAACTGAGGGAGGGGAGCACAATGCGAAAGAAGGTGTCAGACAATCAAAGTGTAGACAATGGTGATTGGAAGCACTGGACAACAAATAGGGGTTGGCATAGACACTAAGGGGAGGGTAATACCAGGATGGGGGGATAGTATGGCATTGTTGGGTTGCCATCACTGCCAGACAGGACCCGGTCAGAGCCTACTCATCACCCTGGTCTGTATAAGAGCTGAGCCTGGCTCAGCTAGAGGGGCTGGTACAGGCCAGTGACAAAACTCAATGAGTCACAGGGGAAGTTCACTAGATGGCAATGAGGGGCATCTAGCCTCTGGTCAATCTGCTCCCTAACAATGTAACTCAAATCAACAAGCATCCACACCAAATATCCAACAATGATTCTTATGCAACTGAAGGGGGTAATTGAACTCACAGGCATTAACAAATGAAATGTAAAAAAAGAAATGAGAAAAAAAAAACAACATGTTGAGATACTTGTTCAGTTGCGCCAAAGTATGAATGCACACACACAGTTCATACAGGTACCTTTGAGCATTGGAACTTAGCAGATAATTTTTAACACTGGACAAAGCCTATATACTGGCAAATAACAGCTATGCTAGGTCAAAAGGTTGTTACCATTTAAACCTATATTGTATGAATCAGGTTTCTTTCACCCCAGTGCCTTCTAAGGTACTCTTTCCTCGTGTAAAAATTTCCCATCCTCTCCTAAAGATTCTGTGTCTATGGAGAGAAATGCAGGAGTGTGTCAGATAAGTGGATGGTATATGATGGCAAGTTGTAGGTGTAGGTAAGGCATGGATACATACAATACATTTGTGGTGATGCAGCTTTAATCTCACTCTCCTACCAGCCATTGCAGTCAGTATGACATTGTTGCATGTGACTGTAATGATGGTGACAGTGTTTGCCTTTGCACAGGATTTTCATCAGACATTTGACAGCCTGTGCAACAGCATTGCATGCCTTGGTCTTGTATTTTGGACCTGCATACCCCCAATAGCTTGTGGGTGTAGTCACTGTGGAGGTGGAAGAGGAAGGTTTCAGTTTCCTACATGCACTAGAATGGTACAGTTTCTACATCTTCAACAACATAACTGCGTACCAGAAAATCACTGAGTAATATGTCTGGAACCTCATAGCCAAACCTGAACTCTTTTATGCCAAGTGCCATACAATTCAGAGCACTTCACTTAGGTTCATAGGTTCATGGTTTCATAGATTATTACTAGATTAACTGCCCTTGTGGGACATTTTAAGCCTAGTCGTTTACCTCATGTGAGAATCAAACCCTGCTGTTTGTGTCTGTAAGGTAAACGCCTTAACCATTATGCCAGCCTCCCACCCTATAAAAAAAATATATTTTCATAATGAAATCAGTTGTGTGACTTCAGCTGGGATGGCCCAGTATATGTACTGGATTGCAGTGTTTCAACAGTGGACTGTCAGGTGTGAAACATGGCAGCCTTGTTTCTTCTGAGATACTATTCATAAAACATGCAATAGAGCCACTCCAGTTCCATGAGGTGAGGTGTGGTACTACATATACACATCCAGAGCCATAACTTTGGTTTTCAAGCACTACTGTCCCTGCATTTGACTTTGATTTATGCTTCTGTTGCTGGGCCATGCTTTCACAGGCATGTGCTTTGCTGGTTTCACAACTTATTCTTTATCTGATGCCACCATGGGTGAATTTTCATGACCTGAATTTGGAGGATCTGCAACCTCTGATGAGGATGATGATGGCATGGATGAGCAGTCATTTTCAAGGAGTAGTTTCTGTTGATTTGGTCAACAGGGAGTTTGGTCGGCATCTGTGTAACTGACCGTATTTGGTTGATTACATAGATAGTCAAACGTGTGAGATTGACAATCCCTGGTATGGGGATATAGGGTTAGCCCCCAAAAAAGGCAAAAAAGGTTTAAAGGTCGCATGCATCAAGGTTCTTTCTTGGTACATATGTACTATGCAGCCGAAGTTTCAGTTTTCGATGTACAGTGGTTTACTTTCAGAATGTCAACATACTCGTTAGTTGATCAACTGAAGGTAAATCCAAGGAGTACAGTGTGTGTGTTTGGCACAAGGAAAGTAACCACTTGCTTCCTTACACTGACCATTGACATAACCTCTGTGCCTTCAGGGACCCAGGAGACCCACCCCACAAAGGAAGGACAGGTTACTGGGGACAATAGCAGTCAGGGATTTGTGGAACCTGAAAGAACATGTGTTAGGATCTGACAATTACCCCATTGTGTAGGGCGCATACTGGTACTCAGTGTAGACATGGATAACTCTCTTCACCAGCTGTTGCTGTGTCTATACTTGGTGGTGCATACTGTACTCACTGCATACACATTTACCAAAAGTTGCTGTGTCAATGGCTGCAACCCAGCACATGTGTAGAGCCATCAAGGAGAAACAAGCTAATACTACCACAGCTATACCAGAGTTATTATGGTTAGTAAGACTAATGAGATAACATCCCTGAATGCATATTTCATGTGTGATAGTTTTAACAGAGTAAACATGGTACCTCTTCTAAAGCTTAACTGCTGTGCATCAAACACTATCTGGCATAGCCGGCCTTAGGCATAGGCCATCCAGGCGGCCACCTAGGGCGCCGCTGTAGCAGAGGAATTTTTCCATTATTTATTTGGTGTAGATAGACCAGGATGGGGGCACCAGGTGGTGTGGTGGGGGCACCAGGTGGTGTGGTGGGGGCACCATGGAGTCCTTTTGCCTAGGGCACTAGTTGACCTAAGGCAACTCCTGCTATCTGTAAAGACATTTCATTGCTTCTTCCATTAATGGTTGCCATTGTGGCCATGGATGGCAGAAAATATGGTGAGGTAGCACTAGCACCTCCATAATTGCATTTGTTTTGCAGGAAACCTTGCAACAAAATGGGACATTCCTGGGGTTATGGCAGTCACAGCAGTGGTATGTCTGGCAGTGTACATCATTCATAGTTATGCAGCATGCCAGCATCGTCAGGACAGTGATATGACCATTGCAATTCCTAGTAGAAGTTGTGTGCAAGGGATACTAAACCCTTTAGCATGCCTACACTAGGCCTGTAAAATGACCTGCAGTGCTGTGGCAACTGTTTGGGCACCCTCATGTCACCACAGCTCCAGTGATTCACACATACAGACATCCAGTGACACTGCCCCTTCACACAGCCTTTTATATTAATGGCCAGCCAGCCTACACAAAGCCCCTATACATAAGTGCAGTCTTGCTTGTCAGTGTCAATTTCAACATAATTCAAACATTTCTGTGTGAAATGCATCTACACATGAATCCTTCCCCACCTGAGCAAATGATTTCAACGGTGTGCCTTGCCCTCTATACATTGTAACTTGCATTGCTATATCTGATGCACAGTGTGACCAGTCTATGCATAGATAAGTGCAGCAAAGTGTTGGGTTTGGATGCAACCTTTTTCTGTAGATTACAGTATTATATCTGCTTTAACATGGGCCAAAGCTATGTACAACCCACAGCCTCTTTGCAGTGCCAAGGCATACTGCACCCTCCTTTATCTAGCATATTCATCTCCCACTGCTGGCTCCTCTACCAACCCTTTGTCTGGTCCCTCCACCTGCTTTGCAGAGGATGCTCCTTCTGCAACTCCCATCCCAGTCTAAGTACCTCCTAAGGTTGATATTGTGTAACAGTGCACATACTCAAAATATTTATATACAGATTCTTTGATCATACTGCAAGTCACCAGTGAATAAATCCATAGCCGGCCTTAGGCATAGGCCAACTAAGTGGCTGCCTAGGGTGCCGCTCTAGCAGGAGAACTTTTTCCAGTAATATGTATGCTGTAGGTAGACCAGGATGGGGGCACTGAGTGGTGTTGCGGGGTGCTGTGGATAACTTTTGCCTAGGGCACCAGTTGACCAAAGGCCAAGCCTGAATAAATGCTTCAGCAGTACAGACAAATACTCCATAGTGACTGTTATTTGTGACAGGGCACACCCCTTTGGTGTGTTTCATTCTGTAGATTTCTAACAGTTGTCATCAACTAGGGTTACCGGACATACCAGTAAGCCGAAGCTTAACAGTTTAACTTTTTGATGGCTGATATATTCCCAGAACCTAATGAAACCAGCATCCATAAAACAAGTTGTTAGTATGTTATAGTAACTCAGGTAATGCTTCAGAAATACATTATACTAATGCAAGTTAGTGATAGATTTCCACATATTTCACCTTCCTATTGTATACCCTAGAGGAATCACACATCATCTGCTTTACTAGCTTGCCTCCTTATGAAATGGGATTTCAGGGGTAGTTTTAAAAATATTCAGAATGATCTTACAATTGTAAAACTTAGTTCCACAGTATGTAACTTAATTCACGCTGCATGTATGCTGAGCAAAAGTGAATATCTGACTTTGCCAGTAATAATTGGGAAACACAATTATCTGATATGTCTTAAATATTTCTTAAAAAGTATAGTTGCAATAATATTTGGATGCACTACTCTGTGTGAAGCCCTTCAAGTTGTCCAACTTGAATAAATTAAATAACTAAGAATAGCAATTTGTCAGAAAGCCATGAGAAGCTACATTCTAACTGTAATAAAACTTTTATTTTAAATGAAACTTAAGTATATTTTCTCACTCATTTAATTTGTTATTATTATTTTGTTATAATATAGTGATCAGGGAAGAATGTTTTGATTACCACAAAATAAATCCTGACAATTCTGAATGAACTGATTTGAATGGCAAGATCAGATGAGGTAGCTCATGTGCATTTCAAAAGGGCATGTTATAGTGACGGGCAGTTAAAATATGTAAATTATAAACTATCATTGGGGTTAGAGCAGAAGCATGACAGATCAACTCAAATACCTGTCATTGCTGTGAAAAAATCCTTTACATTTCATCAAAAAGTAACATTTTATAACCATTTGTAAAATATATTGAGCAAAAAATTGATGGGTAAATATTTGCAGTAGAATCATTAACCTGAAGTCATTATGGCAGTCAATATTTACACTATCCACCCTCATCATAAACAATGCCCTTGGGAACACCTTGAGAAGGTTAAGATAAATAAGGCCTGTGTTTTTGAAAGGTGACATTTACGTAGATTAAATTATCTGTCAGTACTTATGTTAGTGAACAGACGCATACACACATACTTATTGCTACTTGCGTACATACACACACACACACACACACACACACACACACACACACACACACACACACACACACACACACACACACACACACACACACTCACACACTTATGTTGCTTCTGTTAAGAGTTAGCCTTCAAATTTCTGCTACTTATTTCACGGTGAAGGTTAACACCCACTTTGAACCACTTTATTTAGTTCTTTAATAATGCAGTCTTAAGTATAATGGAAGTAAATTGTGACCTTTATTTTCAATTGGGTGTTGACTCTACCAAAGCTTTTTGCTCTGCCAACAAACACTGAAGTTCAGTGGTTCATGTCAGGTCACACAGTCATATCTGGCATTATGCTTACCACATAAAGCTCATTGATCCAAAGCCAGTGCTTTAACCACTAAATCAAAGGTCCTCTTCTGTTGAGGTGTACAAAACCAAGCTACTTAACCAGTATGAGTATGGAAGAAGTTTAAATTCAATTTAATAGGACACATTTTTTATTAGAAAAGTTCAAAAAGGATGCAGTTAATGATACAGTGTCTTTCTCAGATTTTTAAATTAGCATACAAGATAGAAGGTGATGACTCCCTGAAACATCTCTTAACCCATACTGCAGTGTTCCTATGAATTTTATAAAACTCTCATTTCAGCCTGTGCTATTTATTTGAAAGGAACGCCTTCTCCAGGCTGTTAAGACATTGTTATTTGTGTCTCATTATTGTACAGTGTAGTGACAGATTCTGCAACTAGTTCAATTAAAACTGATTTGATGCATCCTCGATAAATGTGCAATACCCCTCAATATGCAACATTGGTATAGTAATATTCTCTATAGGTTCATAGGTTCATAGGTAGGTACTAGGCTATTGGCCCAAGGGCATATGTAAGCCTAGCCAACAAGGTTCCCTGGCTTTCACCACCCAAGAAGGTTAATTTCTTGTGCCCCTGTCGAGCAGGGCCAAAGAAGTGATCCCCGGGATGAATTTCCTATTTCCCATCCACTCATCAAGATTTTTCTTGAAGAGTGCTAATGAGGAACTTTGCTTGACATAGATGGGTAGCTTGTTCCAGAGTATGGGAAGTCTCTGGGACAGGAATCTATCCCTCCAGCATGTTCTGTTTATTGTGGTGACAAGGTTTAGGTCTCTAGGGCATGTAGCTCGGGGGATTAGGATTTCTTTAGATGTAACATGTCCAACAGCTCTGGATTAGACATAGCTTTGTATGTTAGGCAGAGATCACCTCGAAGTAGGCGATATGCTATGGACTAAAGCTGGAGTTTTTTGAGACGGTCAGCATAGGGCATATGATTGAGTCCTGTAATCCTCTTTGTGAGGTATTTCTGTGGTCTTTCCAGCTGTTGCAGATGTCTTGTGAGGTACATTCCAAAAGGGGCATTGTATTCAATAATGGGTCTAATGAGAGCCGAATAGAGGGGAACAATGACCTCTTTTTTCCTGGATGAAAACCCTTTCGTGATGGGGTGTGCCACGTAGAAGGATTTCCTGACTACTGTGGTGATGTGGTTATCAAAGGAGAGACTACTGTCCACCTGAGTCTGTAGGTCTCTTATCACACCTTTGGCATTAAGTGGACTGACGCGTATGTAGAGGTTTATGGGTACATAGTTTTTACCCAAGGGGATGACAATGCACTTTTTGGCATTGAGCTTGAGGCCATGGCTTTGACACCAGGCATTAGTCTCAGTGAGGCTCTTCTGTAGGATGTCCACACCATTTGGTGACTCGACTATGGCACCTAATTTGCTGTCATCTGCGAACTTCATCAGCCAGAGACCCTCTGTGTTAGCCCGTTCTTCAGAGAAGTAGATCCCAAACAGGAGAGGACCCAAGACTGAACAATGTGGTACTCCACTTGTCTTAGGTTTGAAGTCAGATTTGGAGTCTGCAACTTTCACAGTGTGGATTCTGCCAGTGAGCCAGTTGGCATTCCATCTTGTGACATATGGATTTATACCCAGTTTAGTGAGTTTATCTATGATTCCAGAATGGGGGATGGTGTTGAAAGCTTTGGTGAGGTCAAGATAGGCTGGTGAACTGACTTACTCTCGTCTACGGCTTTGGTGACTGTTTCAATTAGGTTCAGGAGACATGATCTGCTCTTCACAAATCCGAACTGGGTGGGGTCCAGAGTTTGGAGGTTACCAATGTCCTTGTTTATGAGTTCCATGATGATACATTCCATGGCCTTGCAAACCAGGCTCATCAGGCTAATAGGGCGATAGTTCCTGGGGTCTGTGGTGGCTCCCCCTTTGTGGAGTGGTATAACTGTTGCTGTATGCCATTCAGTAGATACAAAGCCTGCTGGGAGGCTGTGATTGAACATGGTGCTTAGGTGGGGGGCCAGTTCATTCTGAAGTTCATGTAGAACGTAGCCTGGGATGTTGTCCGGTCCCTTGGATGCTGTGTTCTTGGCTTTGGAGAGTGCAGTTTTTACCTGCTCAGTTGTGATTGCAGGGTTTGCATTCTTCCGGGATGGATATGGGCCCTTTAGCGTGTGAGCTGGGGTAAAGTTAGCACTGAACCTGTCAGCTAGGATGTTGGCGATATCAGTTGGTTCCGTAATGTTCGTGCCATTGTGCTGTAACTCAGAGCAGATCTGGGTGTTGCCATTGAGATTCTTAACATAGCTATAGAATGCTTTGTGGTTGTCAATGGAGTCAGTGGAAATCTTGTTTTTATAGCTGGCTTTGGAGGATTTTATGAGGGATCTCAGCTTCTTATTGAGGCTGACCAGGGAGTGCCTCCACTCATGGGATTTATCTCTCTTTTGCAACAGTTTCTTCCTTCTGTTGTAGAGTATGTTTATATCCAGGGTTTCATCTATTTTAAGCAAGTTGGCTGCATTTTGATCAATGTTAAGTATTCTGAAAACAAAAGAAAAAAAATGGTTAACAATACAGAGTATCTGAGTAACTGCAGTAACACTAGAGGATATGTTACCTATTACTATACCCTGTGGTTTATATAAACATTATTGAACTGTTAGAATGATAAACAAAAATCTACTTTGCAGGGTCACTGGTGAAAAGTCATCATCTAGTGTGCAATTTGAAATGCTAGTAATTTATTTAGTTAACATTTGTTTACTGTCACACATTGTGTGCTTGTGTTAATCCTCTGTGTAACTTGTTAGCTGCAATGGTTAGTTAAACATTAGGTACAGTTATAACATTATATATCTTGACCATGCTTCACTAAACTATATACAGTGAAACAGTGAAACTCCTGAATAGCCTTTAACATGGGTCCAGCAGGGGGTACATAAATATTCTCTCATTTAGGTGTTTCACTGAATCTGGAATGAAAGATTCAGCTGAATGAATCACAGATCTGCCAAAGTATGTGTTGACCATCTGCTGTAACACCATAAATATAACTATATATATGACCAATGACTATCTCTGCTCTAAGACCATTTCAGATCAGACTACAGTGTGACAATCTCTGCTACGGGACAATTTCATATCAGACTACAGTGTGACAGTCTTGCTATAGGACCATTTTGGATCAGACTACAATGTGACTATCTGTACTCCATGAAGATTTCATATCACATTGCAATGCAACTGTCTCTACCCTATGGCCAGTTCGTATCAGACTGTAGTGTGAATGACCTCATGTGCTGAACGCAATGTATAGTAGTAACTTATTTACATAAATGCTATTTGTAATGTATACCTGTACCTGAGTTATGACTAAAAAAACGTTTGCAGACCAGCCCACCTATGCCGTTAACAAATTAGTAAAAGCATTTATTAGCTAATAGCACAGTAATCATTGAACTGGGTAAGTGTGACAGGTATTTGAGCTGATCTGGCATGCTTCCACCCTAACCGGATAGCTTATAATTTACAGATTTTAACAATTTACATGAAATACCTCATCTGACCTTTCCATGCAATTCACTTTATTAAAAAGTATCATGAATTATTTTCTAGTAATCAAAACATTCTTCTGTGTTCATTACATGCATCAAAATAATAATAATAAATTAAATGATTGAGAAAACATATTCAGGTTTAATTTAAAAAAAAAATGTTTTATTACAGCTATAATGTAGCTTCTCATGGCTTTCTGACAAACAACTTTTCTTAGACTTATTCAATTTATTCAAGCTGCTAAGTACATCTCCGAGGGCTTAACACAGAAAAATGCAACCAGATATGGTTGCAACTGTGCTTTTGAAGCAATATTTCAGACATACCACACAATCAATTGTGTTTCATAATTATCAGGGATTGAGTCAGAAATTTGCTTAAATGTGAAATAAGTTACATACTCTAAACACGTTTTAAATCATAAAGTTAGTTTTTTGAAGATCATTGTGAATATTTTGTAAAACTTCCCCTGAAAACCCATTTCATATGAAAGCAAGTTATTAAAATATAATGATTTCCTAAAACAGATACCTGTGTCAGATGTTTATCAGTCCAGCAAAATCCAATATGTATACCTACATGCTTTTCTAAATGTGTCTTTTTTCCATCTGGGCGTGTGACTCAACTATGGTATAGAATAGAAAGATGAACTATATGGAAATCTATCCCTAATCTGTATTTCTAAAACATTACTATAACATATTAACAACTTGCTATATGGATGCTGGTTTCGTCAGATTCTGTGACTATATTAGCCATCAAAAGAAATTAAATTGTTGAAAAGGGATACCAATAACACAATGTATACATATTCCTTTAGCCTTCAGCACAGTGTGTCTGACACTGTGATTGTGCAGTTTTTAAGAAGGAATCTACAAATTTTATCTTTAGAAGACTCTTCACTTCATGACTTGGCATAAAACAATTTATTGAAATATAACATTCATGTGTATTTAATTGCATCTCTAAGTAAGAATGGGTTCTACTATGAAACACTGACTTCCTGAAAGTTGACATTCCAAAAGGATAAAACATTTTCAGTGTTTCTTTTTTTTTGCAGGGGTTCAAGACCAACTCCATGGCTGTACCAACTCGAGGAAGGAGAAATCTCCCTAAAACAGTGAGTTATTCCTGGAACAAAGTTAGAAACTACACTGGCAGTGATTTCCAATGGGAAACTGTGCTCGGCATTATACTGTTTGTCTTTTTTTGCGTGCTACTTACACTCGGCAATTTCATCTCAAGCATGTATAGGGGACTCACAAGAATATTATTCTCTTTGCAGATAATATTCTGCAGCAAATAAATTAAAGGCAATTTATAATGAAAAAGCATATTGGTACTTCCTCTCTTTTGTCTTTCTGGCGAAATCTGTATTCAATAAATGTTTGATTATAATAAATCCAAAAGATAAATAACTATAGTACTCTTAGAATTTCACCTTAACTTTGGTAAATTGATTTAAATTGCAGTGATCTGGTCATGCATGTAATATGCTCATTGAGGTACATTAATGGAAATGCTGTTCACGTGTTTTAAGTCACTTGAATGTATGCTATCAGTGACGTATGCATCTCTCTCTCTCTTTCTCTCTCTCTCTCTTTCTCTCTACTGAACACATAATTTACTAGAAATATGGTAAAGAAACAAAAATATCAAGCTGTGGGTAACTTACACACTACAGATGCATCACATGATTCTAGCTATTGTTACCAAAATCATAAAAAGCAGATTTACAAAACATAAATTATTCATGCGTCTGCAGACAGCAAATTCATCTCACTTGAGTCAGTACCAGCAAAATGAAATTATTTCAGATGAGTGCTAACAAAACATCTTAACTGTCTTAATTTACATATTTATTATGTAGTGTCGTGTTTGACTTCCAAAGATAATAAGTTATATTCTGATGTTTGGTTTAGTAGGATGTCTGCCTAAATACATATGATTTATTATCCTGAATACTGTTGTTTTAATCTTTGCATATGGTCTCTGAACTAGTGAGCAAAACAACCTTAGATGTTATCAGGCAGACAATTACCACATTTGAAACACGTTACTTTTATTCCCTGACTCTCAACCACATCAGACAGTGAGACCATATTATGCTACTAAGTTCATTGTACATTGTGACAACTTTGATTTCTTTTCTTATTTGCTTCCTTATGGAAAAAAATGTTCCTTTATCAAAACTGTAGCAAACTGTTTTTGAAGATGTATGTATGATATTCAATGCGTTTAATACCTTCTATTATTTGTCTTGCTACAAAACATTAAGACAAGTTAACGTAGTTCAGAAGGTCTCAATATTATTCATTTGAGACATCTGTTTTATAGGTATTTCACTGCCAGCAGCTGTAGAGCAAAGCTAAAGGCTCAGCTGTTGTCAGTCGTGTCGTAACTAGCACAATTTACTTTAAAGAGTTATATCTAAATTGTCTGTGCATGTCATGATAAGTTCAGCAGACAGCATAACTGATGAGGCAAGAGTTACTAGCTACTTCAGAATACTGTTATTTTGCAGTCATGTCCAAAAGTACACTTGAAAAGTTTATGTATTTCATTAAGTAAACCAGAATCTTTCTGTGAATATCATTTTCAAACATGTTTCAGAATGGTTATGTTTTTCAGTACAGTATGCCAGCCCTGGAAAAAACTACTCAGATATTACTGGTCACTTTTCCTACATAGGCTCTTGGGATCTGGCTGCATGATGGGTGGGCAAGGGGAGTATTTTCTTTCAGTTTAAGGTAGTCTAGAAAGTTAACTTCTTTCATATTCAATTATACTGGCAGCTGTGTTCCTTTCATATCTATCTGTCTCTCTCTCTGGGGTCTACTACAGGTACTTGTTTGGTAGCAGCTCTTGACACATTTGTTTGATGACCTTACTCAAACTAGCCAATCCTACCTAACTCATTCAAGTCTCTAGCATATTTTAGTGCACTTCCAGTTCACACCAATAGCTCCGTATGGTGCGTAGGCCTTTTTTGGGTCTGCCTTCCTTAACTAAACAACTTAAGCAGCTTCTAAATAAGGAGTAATCGAAAGCTTAAGGAGTTATTAATAAAATGACACTAAGGCTGTAAATCTAGGATATCCTCCAGTAGAGAAATGTCTCCTGTTTTTTATTTATTATTCATATTTATGTGCATGTTTTCATAACTGATATATCTACATGCAATTAAGGGATATGGTAAGAAACGTCATGGTGGAAGACAGGAAAATTCATTGTCAATGTCTATTTATATCACACTATATCTTAGATATTAGCACATGTTTGCTAGTAATTATGAAAATAAATATCTCCATATGTACATACTTCAAAAACCAAATGACTTACAAACTGTTGGTTGACATCAGGTGAAACATTAGATGTTGCTGAAGAAAACTGTCTTTGACATTTGCACCGCAAGTTGTACATCTTGAGAGATATTCAGTGTTAATTGTATTGCTGATTATACAACTTAGCAAGTGTTTTCATATTTCTGTAAATATCTCAGTGAATATGCACTCACAGAGGAATTTCTTATGTGAAAAATTACTGTATGTGTGGTTAACAAAAATATTCTAATAATATATGTACAGGTGTACAGTTTCTAACGTATGACAATATGTTTCTGAAAGTATAGCAAAAAATATAATTTTGGGTTTGTGCGGATTATAATATATTATTTATGGAAAGTATATGTATATGTATGACTGTTACTATTGTAAAAAATACCTTTTATTCATAACATTGCTATTTGTATAGATGTAATAGGTTTTATTGTTCACATAACATTTACAGTTGTTTATCTTATGCTTTCTAGGTTTATTTTTCACAAAATGTTCTGGAATACAGCATGCGTATAGGCTGCTAGAGGTGTGACATTCCACACCTCACAGGTGTTAATGATTACTTAGACCTCCCTCCTTCCAAATCTACTAAACTACATTGCCCTACCAGTGCCCTAACTCTGACAGTAAAACTCTCACCCAGTCCCTAACCCTAAACAAATCACTTTCCTGATACTCCTTAACCCAAAAGTCCCCTATCACTTCCTAAACCTAAAATTCCACTCTACCTCCCTAAACCCAAAGTCCTTGATCACTCCCTCAAACACTCCTCCTGCTCCCTAACTCTAAACTCTCCTCCCACTCAGTAAACAACAAACTCCCCTCCTGCTCCCTAACTCCAAACTCCCCTCCCACTCAGTAAACATAAAACTCCCCTCCTGCTCCCTAACTCTAAACTCTTTTCCTGCTTGCTGCATAACCATAACATCTTTTCCTACTCCTTAAATCTAAAACTCCCCTCCTGCTTTCTAACTCCAAATTCCTATCTCACTACCATTGTGGGGAGTAACAATAAAAAAAAGAAAAAAAAAAAAGAAAGAAACACAGTCATAAATGCATTGTTAGTTTGTTCCAACAAATACTTTTCTAGAAAATACACTTGTACATGCAAGTCCACAAAATAGAGCTTATTTTGTAATAGTGTATATTGTGTCTTTTGAAAGCTCATATCAATGCCACCATTTTTCATTCAACATAAATTAAAAAAGAGTACTTACAGAAGGCAATACTTTTCCTTTGGCTCATTTCAGTAGACAGGCTGAGTTAATTCACACCTTCATCATTCATGCACACCTCTCTTAAGAGTTCTTGTTCAAAACTCTGTTTAGATCTAGAGGTGAAGAATATGACTCTGTCAAGTTGTAGTGACCAAGATATATATCTACAGGCAGCTGTTCCTTACTAGTTGCCATGGGTACTGCTTCTCTCTGGTGTTCCTTCCTGCTTCAGATTTAGAAACTCTCTGTTTTTATTCTATGAAATGACTTCTAGTAAAGGCAACCCCAACCAGTGTATAAACTGAAGGCACAGCATAACAATAAACAGTGTACTCCCCAGTCTCAGCATTATTATAGCAATAACCCACGCCTGGGTGTGGGTAATGCTAAATTTACCCACGGTTGGCGTGGTTTGGTCCCGAGGGCGAAGCCCGAGGGACCAAACAAAGCCAACCATGGGTAAATTTAGCATTACCCACACCCAGAAGTGGGTTATTGCTATTATATCATGACATTATTTAAGAAAAGAAACTATTACTTTTCTTAAATAATGGCATAGTATAATGCCTGTTTACTGCCCTTTCGCAGATGTCTGGCATCCGCGGCAGTTCTGATGTACTGCGCGCCTGTGCAGTACATCAGAGCTGTGGGCAAAAGCAACGGAGAAAGCAAGATCTCCGTTGCTTTTTTGCTATGTTAAATGAGTTTAACATAGCGAGACAGTTATAAAATAAGCCACGGAGATGTCTTTTGCTTATTTTATTACTGTCTCGCTATGTTAAACTCATTTAACATAGCGAGACACTAAAAAGCAACGGAGATCTTGCTTTCTCCGTTGCTTTTTTTTAAAACACTGTCTCGCTATGTTAAATGGGTTTAACATAGCGAGACAGTGTTTTAAAAAAACGAGTTATACTAATGGAAAAAAGTCCGGGCAACCGGACCTTTTTCCATTAGTATAACTCGATTTACAACGGGCACGCTGGCCAATCAGCGTGCACGTTTTGGGGGGGTCATGGTATAATATATAATATGACCCCCTTCCAGTTTAGTACTACTGGTCAATGCAGTGTCAGATGAGAGTTTACAGAATGGAAGGCCATCTCTATTAAAATTACTTTTGCATGGCTTTATAGATGGAGAAAGTCCATCTGGATATTAGTTTACAATCCTTCTGATGGTTAAAACATTGTAGAAGGTCATGATCAGTAATTACCAATGATTTCCTACCCAGCAAATAATACTTTAGGGTGATGACGACCAATTTTATAGTAAAGCTCTCGCTCTCTTTCTCTTTCTAGCTGAATAACATTTTACTTAAATATTTATATTTGTTGATCAGGGAAGAGCACTGAACTAGCTGGAACAACTTCAGGTTCTTCCCAATAAAGTAATACAAACAATGACAGAGATTTGAACAAACAATGACAGAAGAAATATACAGGAGTAATGTAAATAATTACATGGGAGTGCATGTATCAAAGTGAAAAACAAAAACAGACATTAAACATTCAGTTTTGCAGGTTTACATTAAGTAAATTTATCTAAATTGGCCCTAGGTGTGAGTGTGTGCATGTGTGTACCTTCTGTGGAAGGTTGGGCGCCGGGCTGGCAACTCGACACCGTAAAACTCGACTGCCAATCATGAGCAGACAGGTGATCTGCTGTGGCGATCCCTAACCGGCAAAAAGCCAAAAGAAGAAGAAGACCCAGGTTAACAATAAGTAAAGAGCATACACATAAACTGACCTAAAGTAAGACATATGCCTGTAAGAAAGGTTAGTTCCTGCAACTGAAAAGGTTCGTTGTAGTCTCTGGAAATATATACAATAATAAAGAAGCAGTGCCCTATGTAGAGTGAATACTTCAGGATGTGTGATGGGGGTGAGGGGGGCCCTATATGGGTAGGTAAGGCTATTTTAGGACTGGCTAGGAAAGGGAGTGAAGGAAGGACTGGTGGGTGTCTCAGCTTTCTACTTATGTAACATAAGGGATGCAATGCCCCACCTATTTCCAAGTCAGAAAGGTTTGCTTCCCATCACTTCCATACTCTCTCTTCAAATTTCCACTCTACTTCAAAACATGTAAAAGAAAATCCTTATATTTATTTATATCTCCAACAATACGGAGCACCATTGTACCACATTAGCCAAACGTCACTGGCTGGCAGTGTCAGCTAGATCCGTATTGTGATTAAATACAATTTACCATTAAACTAATGCATGCCACCTACTGATCCACACTTATAATACAATTATTTGATAGTGAGTAACCTTAATTTCATAGCAAATCTAAAATAATATCCCTAGGGACACCTCTAATAAACTGGATCCTTTTAAAAAAAACTTCACAAATTTGACACCTGCTTGTTTCAATTTCATTCCCCAAAATGTTAGGCAAATTAATGATGTAATAAAATTCAAGGGAAGAAAATCTGACCTGGATAGTGATATACAAAAAAAAAAAAAAAATAGCATCAGAGAAGTCAGGATGATCAGACAGATTACTAACTTGTCTTCAGCAAATATTTATACAGGTGATAACCAAACCAATAATACAGGGTACAGCATAAACATTACACATGTATCTGAGTGTTTGCATGCACTCACACAAATGCACACAACACACACATATTAAGATATAATGCACTTAGTTTGCTTAACATACTTTGTAATCTGCATTTCAATGTATGTTATTTACTCCATTATCTAAGATTTGCACGGAGGTAAATTAGAATAGCTATTCATCTTTATTTTCTGTCTGTGCAGTTGTGTATGACAAGTTGTAGTCTAAGCCACAGAAAGGGTGCAGTCTGTCCTGCTCAAGACGAAGCATATTGAATAGGTTTAAGATCTAAATAATAAGCTACCTATTTTCACTATGCCTCATGCTGTATTCCCTGGAAATGCCTGCAGGATAACCATGCAGATATTCAATAGCAGTCCACTATGTTTTATGTTAGGATTTTTTTTCATCCTTTGGACTACTGACCATCAGCCCCCCAACTAATATAACTTGCCCTTTCATGCCTCATAATGACAAAATCCATCATTGCCTTTCATTCTTCTGTGAGGAGACTGTATCACGTGGTCATTATCCAGGCTAAAATAAGGATCAGTTCATCACCCTAAGAAGCTCCTAGCATCCTTCAGCATCTTCTCTGGATGCTAGTGCTAGTGCTACCTGTTTTGGGGGGAGGAGCACACACATTTCCCCATGTGACTGCCCCTGAGCTATGTGGCTACACCACATTAGCCCATCCCTGTATCCCCAACTCTACACTCTGCACTAC
Organism: Protopterus annectens; assembly: GCF_019279795.1. Taxonomy (NCBI): domain Eukaryota; kingdom Metazoa; phylum Chordata; order Ceratodontiformes; family Protopteridae; genus Protopterus; species Protopterus annectens. The sequence continues at coordinate 595,284,014 of NC_056732.1, forward strand.
CCAGACTGGTGATTCCAGCTATCTCATTTCCCTTAGAATAAGTGAGCTGTATGCCACTCACTTCTATCGCCTGCTCCACTCACTCTAGCTCCCATACCCAATAAGTGAACATACATCATCTGTGTCACAAGTAGGATTTTGTGCTCCCCATAGTAACCGAGTGTTACTTTTCACCTAGCAACTCAGCTGTCCAGGACATTGGCACTTGAAGTACCTCTGCCTCCACCACCCCTATTACTGCCCTATGTTCCTATATCGAATCATAATTCAAAGTCATCATACCCTCTAAACAAAACTATACATAGACAAAGCTATCTTGAAGCCCTTTGCACCTTATGCCTTACTTCAGTGAGAGTCTCTTTGGCCTTACCTTCTGCTCATAGTCTATAACTACCTTCTGCTCATAGTCTATAAGTGAAGCAGAGATGACACATAAATGCACCTATATAAAACATGACATTATCAGCTGATGGCACATGTTAGTCTGACCATTTCACAACATGTATATGGATACTTATGACCATACTCCCTACCCTTTGGACAAACAGTAATGCATTACACAACAGACCTAGGTGGAAGGGCATCCCCAGCATTTATATGACAAACACACAATGTTCTGGTTGGAACTCTACCCACTGTGCATTTACAAGCTTATAAATAATAAGTGAGCACTGTCACATCTAACATTCATTTTGATATCCAAAGTATGCACAACAGGATTTCCTTCTGTAAATGTTGTTTTTACAAAAATATTAAATAAAAGATAGTGGAAAAACAATCTCCTTCCATAAATTAGTGATTGCCAGGTCCACATGCATCTTAATAAAAAGGAAATTAATACATTGGTCAGGATTTTTATAGGGTGCAAACTTACCATATAACAATTTTGACAAATATGGAAAGCATCATATATACACCAGAATTTCAGAAAGACGTACCTTGCTCCACCCACCAACTAGTGAGGCCAAACCAGTCAAAAGATAGTATGCATCATAACACAGGACTTGATCTCATGAGCCACACTCTAAAAGCATAAGCGGTAATGCTACCAATAATACTAATAATAACAATAATGACAGCTTATTATTTGTAAAGTGATAATAAACAGGGTAACAGGTCTGTCGCACTTAAAATACCCTTATAGACAAAAAGATTGTGACATACTGAGAACAAATAAATGAAATATATATGTGTGTGTGTGTGTGTGTGTGTGTGTGTGTGTGTGTGTGTGTGTGTGTGTGTGTGTGTGTGTGTGTGTGCATCTATCTAGCTATATTATATACATATATAAATATATATACACACACACACACACACACAGACATCTATATATATCTGTGTGTGTGTGTACATATATATATATATATATATATATATATATATATATATGGTTCCCTATCAGAAGCCTGAAACACTATAAGCTTGAAAATCAAAATCCTGAAAACTATAGACTGAAAGTTCAAAATCCTGAAAGCCCAAAATCCTGAAACTCAAAATCCCATATGTCACTATAAAGACACTAATATCTACCAACTGACCCTGACCCTAACCCTAACCCTAAGGTCCGCCACTATCGCACACTTACCTGACCCGCGCCCTAAGCCTAACTCACGTAAACCGCCCCTAACCCCAATATTTGTCACTATTGTATACATGCCTAACCTGCGCCCTAACCTTAACTCACTTAAACCGCCCCTAACCCTAACATAAAACCAACCGCACACTTACCTGAACCCAACGCATGACCCAACACCACATTGCTAACAATAGCAAAGCCACAATGACGTCAGTATGTCCATTTTGTGTTTTCAGGATTTTGAGTTTCAGGATTTTGGGCTTTCAGGATTTTGAACTTTCAGTCTATAGTTTTCAGGATTTTGATTTTCAGGCTTATAGTGTTTCAGGCTTCTGATAGGGAACCATATCAGAATGCAGTGCATTCATAGAAGAAACCCTTTCTAGACAGACAGACAGGCTATAAAACAGAATTCACTTCCTAAATATGGCCACCTTAGTTATCAAAATGCATTCTGCCAAACAGACCCCAGGCATATGGAAACCACAGCTTCAAATCAGGTTCAGCTATTACAAGAATACAGAGATTAAATCAAAAGTCTAACATGAAAATCTATTTGCAAACTGTTGAAAAAAAGAAGGTTAATAGATAGTCATAGGGGAGACAGGGGGAGACAATACTATAGTTCTCAAGTTATACAAAGGTATACCACATCTGTATTACTTATGGGCCCCTTCCTCAGCTTCTATAATGTTACCATCCTACAAAAATTTAAAAGATTTTGAAAATCAGATGCATAACTTTTTTTTGGTCAAGTTATTCAGCAAAATTTGAAATATAATATCTTCTGGTAGTAAGAAACAATAATAGGTGGTCTTCAAGGGAGAAGACAGTCTCTCACAACACTTGCCACTTAACCACAGGTTTGTCATGAAATAAATAAGTCAATGCAGAAATGAATCTTCAAAACAATACAGTGAATTGACAGACATAATTTAATGTTGCAGAAAGTAGCACATGTTTTATTTTATATTGACCTTCATGGGGCAAGGAGGATAGATATTTATGAGTAGTAAATGCCAGGTACTGACTGCCAATCAAAACAGATGACAATGTTGGTTTCTCACTCTGAATAATCTTTCATTTTGAGTAAAGTAAACAGCAGAGATGATGTCTTCTTGCAGTAATGAATGTGAAAGCTTTTGAACTTTTTTTTTCAAGCTTTATGGCATGCTAAGATTTAAATGTGTCTTCAGGGGGTTCCTATTGAATTTTTGACAGCTTAGGTTGTCGAATGCTTAATTATCGACACCTAAGCATCGAACGCTTACAATAGCGAATGGTCACATCATCGAATCCTTTCCTCAGAAATAATTTGCATGGCTGTTATCTGGGATTTGCCCTTTCTCCATTGTAGAGTGATCTGGGAGTTGGCATATTTAGTTAGGGGGTATGTGGGGGGGGGTGAAGCTCCCCACTATGTTTGGGTGTGTTTGTTTATTTTGTTTACAGACAGCCATTGATGATGTGTCCATTCAATATTATTAGCTTTCGATGCTTAGGTGTCAGTGTTTTAGGATTTAACAACCTAAACTGTCGATGTTATGCTATAGATGCTGTTTGGGCACTAATGCATGCAGTTTACTCATTACCTCAAGCAGCTGTAGGAATGTTTTTCTTCCTAGCAGAAAGAATATATTATATTATAGTTGTTTTATTTACATAGTGCCACAGCATGATCAAAATGGCTAAGCTTCTGTCTCATTTGAATGAACAAATCTTGCTCCTAGTATAGCCTGCCCCATGCACATATGCATATACACACTTGAAAATGTTTCCTACTTGTCAAACAAACCATACCAATTACTACCTCTGGATGAAGATTGCAATAATTAATCTGGGTTACCTCACTGAGGTTTATGCATCTGTAAATACACTCAATGAGTCATTTCAGTTTTCTGGCATTTTTTAGGCCAGTAAATGTTGTTACCTACAGATGAATAAACTTCATGCAGATTTTACCTTTATGTTTTTTGGGTCAATATTCAACATAAGTTAACCACTCCCCGAAATGCTTCATCTTAACTTTCAAGGATGGTCCCTTAGTGGCAGATTCTTTCATCCATGCTTGAGGCACATAGAGTAACTCCATATTCTTGATTAATATTATCTGTATTTCTTTGTCTCTGTCTCTTGCATTGGCCCTGGCCAGAATCTCTGCTAGTGTAGTACTCATTAGACAATGATCTTAGTTTTATTTATTGATATTTCATACTACTATCCTATTAAATTACATTATATATTAATAAATAATCAAGTAAATACATTAATAAAGACTTTAGCTTAGTAAAATAATACATGTAAATATTTTTTGGGAAAAATTATAAATGTAAATTGATAAATAAACAGAAACAACAACAGAAATACTCAGTAAAGTGAAAAATATTCACAATATAAGATGTCAACAACTCACAAAGTGCATTTTAGGCATCTAATAACAAGTAAAAAATATATATAAGTTTAGAAGAAAACAATTACATTTTTGGACCGTCTCATTCATTATTGTTCAGTGCCCAAACATGATGAACAAATTCAGTGACTGACTGGCTAGCTAACTAACTAACTAACTAACTAACTAACTAACTAACTAACTAACTAACTAACTAACTAACTAACTAACTAAAAGGGCAATGTGTTCAGATGAGTTGTGCAGAATAAAGCTTGAGTTGAGTACTCATTGTCTGTTGCTTGTTTTGGAAGCCAAAACACATTGTAATGAGGAAATATTGGTGTATTTATAGAAGATGGAGGGGTGATGGTGGTGGGCTATGCTCAAATAACATTTTTCTACAAATATATCCAGTATTTTAGTACCAAAATATATAACAGTACAGTACACTTCTTGAATATTTTAACCAGACACCTACTTTTCCACTTATCTTAATCTTTTATTTCTGTTTGTTTCTTAAAATATATATGAGTAGACAAGTCAAGCTACTCAGTATAGTCAGAAACATTTGATCAGTGTTTAAAAATTCCTATAATTATAACAAAAATGTCTTTAATGAAGAAGATCACATTTGTGTTTTGCATATGCCACTGCCTTCTCCCCAGCATTTATGCTTCAAAACAGCACAGCTTTCTTAAATACAGATGATCTGATCATTGGTTACATTGCTACAATGATAATTGCACTATGGGTGTAGACAGTTGTTCCTCCTTTTATAAACAGACTTTGTCAGTCATCACTGCACATTTTCCAAACGTCATATACACTACAAAATAAATATAAACAAATATATAATTAAACAAATAATGTCTGATGTAAAGGAATACACTGATTACTGTTTGCATAAAATGTCATGCCATCTGTCTTTGTTTTCACAATTTTATTAACAGTAGGATTGGAGCCATGACAATCTATGATGTCTTCCATCAGTGTGTTTTTATTAACTTCAGCTTTTGTAAATGATGACAGAAAGCTAATAAATAAGACTTTTACTTGAATATATTCTGGGTTTGTGTACTATTGGACAGAAGAACATTGTGATTAATAATGGGGATTTTGTCACTGTTCAATAAAGAGCAGATGCAAGTTCATGTTTTGATATTTTAGAAACTAAAAAATTGTTTCAAATGCATCATTTTAGTAGTCTTTGAGGAGAATATACACCAGTTTATTGCATGCCTCCATATGCTACGTGTACCGTTTATTTAGTTTAGTCACCCTGGAAACATCATTGTATACGACACCTTTCTTAGTAACCACTGTCTATTCTAATTCTCATGAAGAAAGATATAAAAGACTTCTAAACAGGGTAACATCCAAGCAAGACAATGGTCTACATGTTATCCTCATATATATTTATGAAATGGACTGCTATCTGCTCCACAAAAGATGTAATATGAGATTAAGTCCAACTTCATTTAAACTTGTGAGATATTAAAGATCAACATTCTTTATTCCCTGCATTAAAAGTTAGAGGTGCCAGCTGCCAATGTTTTTCACAGGAGTTAACATGTAAAACAAAGTCTAAATCTTGCTTAGAAAAATAGGATCTCACTTAAATGGAACATTTTTATACAGATTGTACTGAAAGCTAGGTTGCAGAATGTTCGTATATGACAAAAAATATTTTTTGTCTCTCAAAGGAAGTTATAGTCCTGCTGTACTTAGCCCTTATTTGACCAATAATCAAGTGCAATGCATCATTCTGCATATACTTGACTACACACTTACAGCATCTGGAGTGACATTAGAGGCTCCTCACCAAGAAAATACAGGGGTTAAACAACATGTCCTATGTGGATAGAATAAAAGGTCTATCATTTTGCTCTGCCAGTCTGCCTCCTACTATTAAGGATTGACCTATGCCTGACTCACATGGCACTCACAAATCCAGCCCTGATGGAACTACTTCATATTTGCAAGTCAAACAGCATGAGGGACATCCAATCCAGGGATCTAAACTTAGTCAGTAACTCAAACAAAGCTTGCTGGAGAGACATATACAGAATGTGTCTCAGATATTGTCCTTTCTTTGGAATAGGCTTCCTATTCACCTTAAGCAGAGCACTTCCTTGGTCCTCTTCATATGCACTTTAGAGCAATGGATGGGTGATCACAAAGACACACTTGTGGTAATGTCTATGTCCCTTATGGACAGGGGCAGTCTGTAAGATACTCAAGGCATAGGCACAAATCCATGCTATCCTATTCCCCCCAGGAGCCATACATTGAGTAAAACTGTGTTATAATGGTTAGGATTGTAAAGGCTAGTAATAATCTCCTATGAACCTATACATTTATTTTCCAGCTTTCAAATATTATGGAATACAGTATAGTAATTGCCTTGATTTCACAAATTAATGACATATATCCTTGGATAATTTGTCTCTCTGATGTACCACTTATGGACCTTAAAAACTGATTTGCATCATTCATTATGCTCTATTAATTATCAAGTAAAGGCATTTGCACTTTGCTGAGGGCTCTCTTTACCTTCTATCTAATTCACAACCAAAACGGACTTCGTTTAGTAGGGTGTTCCTTTCCCTTAATGGTCTGTCCTGGGAGCACATGCATTCTTTTTATTTATTAACGAGCTCTTCTTGGATCTAACAAATTTAAATGCCAGCCTATATACCAATGTGCTACTGTTATTTAGCTCAAGATGTAAGTTGTCAGGATTCATCATCATCACCACCATCATCATCATACTAGTAATAAAAATATCTCTCATTTTGTCTTGAATATAAAACATCAAACATCACCACAAAAAGTGTAGCCAAACCTAACACACAAAAAACTAACAAACAACAGACAAACAACAACAAACAATAAAGCTAACAGACATTACATTGTTTGCATGTGATTTTATCCACTAACTCTTAGGCCTCACAGTCTCAGAATAAAAGAAAAAGTTGATCAATAAGCAGCACTCAGCATTTCCCATAACCCCTAGTTGCCTAGTCTCAGGAGCATTGACAACAAATTATAACATCCGTATTTCTGTTTACTTTTCAGTTTAATAAAGATGGTGTTAACTGTTTAGATCTGACCCTGAAAGCTATGTGATTTGAGTCTTAATACCACAGAAACATAAAACTGTGAGTGAGCTCTGCTTTGCTAAATTTCTATAAAGTATTCACAAAACTGCAACTAAACCAAACAATTGGAATTCAGCAGATATATTTACAGTGTGAGAAATATGAAGATGGCTTGCTAGCACTGCCTTCCAGAGAATGAAATGTTATTAATCTGATACATTGTGTTACTCAATTCAGTGACAAAACAGGTAGGACATTTACTAGTCTTAAACAATGGAATGGTCTCCAAACAGACAGGGCTATAGCAGAAAAAGCCGAATCACTTTTATCAGCTGCCATAACAATAGGTAAAAGGACTAGATTCACATTTGAGAAAGGGAGGAGGTTTGGCATATTATGTAGAGCACACTGGGTATATACCAGAGGAATGGGTTTGCTAAAAAATTATGGATAGAGTTTCAAAAATGTTGAAACTATAATTTTTGTAATCATGCAAAGAAAGAGGGTACCTACACTGTCCAATGTAACTCCAGCTTCATAATAGTGGACTCATGGATCCTTTCCAGTCAGGTTGCTGCACTCAATACAGCACAGAAACTGTTCTAATTAGACTAGTGAATAATCTCCTTATGGCAAGAGACCAGAAGTATTATTCAGTGCTGTGCCTCCTGGGCCTCTCTGCTGCCTTTCACACAGTGGATCATGGCATACTAATAGAAAATTTGCATTCCTACTGTTGAATTATGTCTACAGTTCTTGATTAATTTTCTTTGCTGTCTATCTGTATACATACTCTGTTCTAGATTCAATATTTCATCAGTCTACCAACTTGAATGTGGGATTCCAAAATGTTCTATTGTAGGACCCATGTCATTCACTGTGAACATGCTTCTGTTAGGAGATCTTTGGTGGAAAAGGGGTGCAGCCTGCTATAATGATGTGGATGATATTCAAATCTGTATCAGTTTTCCCTGGATGAGATCAAGATAATTAATTCCTTGAATGATGACATTGAAGCCATTCACACATGGATAAATGAAAATCATTTAAAACTGAACATGGCAACAACTGAAGGCATTGCTGCTCATGCAAGTTTGAGAGGCTCTTCTGCCCCACCAATACCCAAGGATATATTATATGCAGAGATAAGCTGGAGTTTGATCAAAAGGTATGGAACTGGGGGATTATCATTGGCTCACAGATGACATTTTGGGACCGCGTGTCAGCTGACGTGAAGTCCGCATCTGAAGAATATATCCAAGATTAAACACCTTTTACCTCAATCAGATCTCTCATTTGTTTTTCATGTAATGGTTTCTTCCAGATTGGATTACTGTATTGCCTTTTAACTGGGTCTGCATTCATTCGTTTTTCATGTAGTGGTTTCTTCCAGATTGGATTACTGTAATGCCTTTTAACTGGGTCTGCATTCATTTATAGGTTCATAGGTTCATAGGTAGGTACTAGGCTATTGGTCCTAGGGCCTATATAAGCCTAGCCAAAAGGTACCCTGGCTTTCGCCATCCAAGAAAATTATTTTCCTGTGCCACTGTCTAGCAGAGCCACAGAAGTGATCCCCGGGGTGAATTTCCTATCTCCCATCCAATCATCAAGATTTTTCTTGAAGAGTGCTAATGAGGAGCTTTGTTTGATATAGATAGGTAGTTTGTTCCAGACTATGGGAAGTCTCTGGGACAGGAATCTATCCCTCTAGCATGTTCTGTTTATTGTGGTGACAAGGTTTAGGTCCCTAGAGCATGTAGCTCGGATGGATTGGGATTTGTTTAAGTGAAGCATGTCCAAAAGCTCTGGGTTTGACATAGCTTTGTGTGTTAGGCAGAGATCGCCTCTGAGTAGGCGATATGCGATAGAGTAAAGCTGCAGTTTTTGAGACGGTCTGCATGGGTCATCTGTTTGAGGCTGGTAATCCTCTTTGTGAGGTATTTCTGCAGCCTTTCTAATTGTTGTAGATGTCTTGTGAGGTAGATACCAAAAGGAGCATTGTACTCTATAATGGGTCTAATGAGTGATGAGTAGAAGGGAACAATGACCTCTTTTTTCCTGGATATGAAATCTTTTGTGATGAGGTGTGCCACTTAGAAGGATTTCCTGACTACTGTGGTGATGTGATTATCAAAGGAGAGACTACTGTCCACCTGTGTCCCAAGGTCTCTTATCACACTTTCGGTGTTAACTAGACTACCACCTATGTGGTAGTTCATGGGTACAGAGTTTTTATCAAAAGGGATGACTATGCACTTTTTGGCATTGAGCTTGAGGCCATGATTTGACACCAGGCATCTGTCTCAGCGAGACAGATTTGTTTTTCATGTAATGGTTTCTTCTAGATTGGATTACTGTAATGCCTTTTAACTGGGTCTGCATTCATTTTTCATGTAATGGTCTCTTCCAGATTGGATTACTGTAATGCCTTTTAACTGGGTCTGCATTCATTTGTTTTTCATTTAATGGTTTCTTCCAGTTTGGATTACTGTGATGCTTTTAACTGGGTCTGCATTTATTTGTTTTTCATGTAATGGTTTCTTTCAGATTGGATCACTGTAATGCCTTTTAACTGGGTCTGCATTAATTTGTTTTTCATGTAATGTTTTCTTCCAGATTGGATTACTGTAATGCCTTTTAATTGGGACTGCATAACACTGAGCTGGATCACCTACAAATTATGCTGACCTCTGCAACAAGGCTACTGACTGTAACTCTACATTGAAATAATGTGAGTTCTGCACAGTCCTCATTGGCTTCCAATCCACTGCTGGACAGTTTTTAAGATTGTACATTTACATATCTGTCTATTTATGACTTGGGTCCTTGCTACCTGAGGGATCTTATTGAGTCCTACAACCCTGAATGGGTTCTGTGTTATCCTCTGAGAAGCTGCTGGCAGTTCCATGGGTGAACTTGGAAACCTCTGTTTTTCACCCATTCTATCATGAAGTTCCTTACCTGTGGAACTCATTACCTTTGCTGCTTTGAGAGTCCCCCATATTGGCTGGCTTCAGACAGGCATTGAAACAAGTACATATTCAATCTGGCTTATAATGATTATAGCCAATGATTTATATTTTATTGTTGCTATTATTTTATTGTTGTAATTGATTTATATTATAATATTCTTTGGTTATAAAGCATCTTAATACATTTGAACTTGAACTGACTGTCAATTTATTCTTCCAAGTACACTTTCTTATTCCTCTATATATCTAATCTGCAACAACGGTGGTTGAATTGTTTATAAAAAGTTAATGCATTCACTTATAAGCTCTTGTGCCTGGTTCTTTTAATTACATATGTAATATTAACATTGTGTGTGTGTGTGTGTGTGTGTGTGTGTGTGTGTGTGTGTGTGTGTGTGTGTGTGTGTGCCTGTGTTTGTGTCTGTGTAAAAATGATAGTATGAAAGGCATTTATCATGAGTAATGCACACTGGAAGACATTGTATTTCAAAGAGAAATTTGTGAGAAATGGTTCTAGGGTGCTAGATCAAAGGCTCAGATCTGGAGGATGCCTGCATGCAGTCTAATCTAGGAATGGATGTTTATATTCCTTTCATGCATTTATGTCCAGGCTGCATTTTCTGAATTGTTTATTGAGTTATATTTGTGTACACTCACTTTCTTTTATTTCAACCTGCCAGGTTCCAGTGGTATGATGTGACAGAGCACCTCACTGTTATCAGATAGGACATTTAGTTTAAATTTGTGGAAGTAGGGTCATTAATCAGTGACACTTTCTGTGGGAGTGGTGAGATTAAAAACGTCATATGTTCTGCTGGTCTTCACATATCTGCTGAAGCTGGTGTGAGAAGGAGTGAGTGTCAGGGCAGTTAGAGGGTTTTGCAAATATCACAGCCCTACCTGCATGGCAGAAAGTTCACTGTGACTGCAATGCCAGCCCTTTAAAATAACTACTTATATCAGGTTTGCAAAATGGAAAGTTTCTTATATGGAGTTTAGCCTTGCAATCCTATGACTTGATTAACCAGCACAGAGGTGGTATTGTTAATTATAACTGAGATGAATTATCAGGAAAGGGAATGTGATAATTCATCAAAAAACACCACCCATGTCTTAAGATTTATTTCATAATTGCTTGCTCGTGGGTCATTTTTGGTGAAATGCTTATTTTCACGGTTGATGGCAGGCTAAGGAAAACTGATTCAAAGATGCTATGTATTGTTTCTTCTCTTTCCTAGTTCCTAGTAGTAACACATTTGGTCTGCAAAGTGCATGTTACCTGGTAAACCTTTACCTTGTAAATGTAAAAGGAGATGAAAGGAAGGAAAATGTATGACTCTCTTGCTGGAATGTAAAATATAACCTTTCGCAGCTCCTATGTTAGCAGGTGATAAATATAATTCCAGTGTACTTCAGATAAGTACTCAACTAATGTAATAAAGTTTTTTTTTTCCTTTACAAGGGGAAAAAGTGGTTTAATTATTTTTGTTGTAGGAAAACAAATAACAAAAGTATGCTTTGTAAATGTTTTCTGCAAAAGGAAATTATGTAATGCTTTCTGGGGAATCCTGAATTCTAGGGAAGCCTGAGATGCATGTAAATATTGAAGACTTGCCTTTGTTCTGTTATCTTTGCTTGGAAGAAATTGATGACATATATACATGGATAAGGTCTGTTCTGCCTATGAATATTTTTTATTTTTTTCTACTACAAAGTAGTGTAGGGTAGTTTCAGTAGGAGATAACTCGGATACGTAGTTATCTATAGATCAACTTTTTCTGTACCTGCTCTGTCCAGTGTAAACAAATGCTATTTGTGTCTTACATATTCAGTTTCTTATTCATCTGCATATTTAATCTCTAGCCACACTGTTTGACTTATTGTTTAAAATGAATTAATTAATTTGTAATCTCTAGTGGAAGACCTTTTGTTATACATGTTTTACTGCAATTTATTATCTGAGAAGAGGATTATAATTTACCACTGTAGGTTAATAAACCGTTGGTCCTGTCTCCACTTAGCTTGGGGCCTACCACCAGTGAAAATATTAATGTGTATGCTTTCATATATAGCTTAGTTAAGAGCAGCAGATAAATGGAGTTCCTTGGCTATACTAGGCTGATAGTAATCCTACCATCTCAGGAAGAAAGCTGTGGAGAATAGGAGAATTCTGCAAACCTTGTCTGGGAAATGTGTTTATGTATGAAAAATGCTCGAGTGAAAGACAGTTACCATGGGTAAGGGGCAAATGAAGCACCTTTGCTCACAGAGTGGAGAGAATGGTGCCTGGGGTGCCATGTCAAAGACTCAACTCTGAAAGTGCCCAATATGCAGTCTAATCTGGGGTGGATGTTAAAAACTCATATACAGCACACCAGTGCATATTGCCTATGTTCCGCATTGCATTTTGTAAATTTATTATTGAATTATTCTTGTGTTTAATCACTTTCTTTTATTTTAACCTGTTGGGTACCAGGGGGTGTGGTTTGAGAGATTATTCCTCATATGCCAGTTAGATCTATTTCTTCACATGGTTGGAAGTAGACCTATCAATCTATGACAATTTAGGTAGCATTATTAGGATTCAAACATTATGCATGCCACCAGCCATTAGAGGACAATGCACTGTAGGTGTCTTCTTGTTCATTTTCTAAAAATTTTAGAAAAACTCATGTTGAAATGGAAAACTTAATCATGTATCAAATTCAAAAGGAAAACTAAGTAATTTAATTTTTTTCTTCACACTTTGTCCTCTTGAATATGGATGTATATCAGACAGCATATATTAGCAAAGTGCCCCTTTCTATAAGCTTTGTAACTGATCAGATATCTGGCCAGAAAACAAATGTTTAAGTTTCTGCATCAGTGTTTTTAATAACAAACTATTACACAGCTTGAGATGTGTCAATTAAGTATTAGTTAACTTTTGTTTGCAGTATGCATCTGTTTATATAATAATGATAACACTATCATTATAACAAACTGTACAGACATGAGACCACAACAGATGAGATTAACACTTGCATGAGCTTCCATATTCAAGCCTGCAGCTGCAAAATCCCAAAGAATGAGTAATATATGCTTAGCCTGATTCCTTGCATTATGTGCAGTGGCTTATTGTCTACCTTTTTCTTCATGGTACTTTGTTAAAAATTGAGACCCTCTATCTGAAAGAATGATAAAGGAGGTCAAATGTTGTTTTAGGGACTACAACAGATGCTAATATTTCTTAGCCGAGTGCTGCCTTATATCCTGTAAAGAAATATTATTTAAATCATACAACACAACCATGAGATACAGTTTGGATTTTTGATGTTGCACTCAAGATTATAGTATTCATGAAAGCTTGGAAGTAGTCTTGCAAAACGATACAATCTATGCCTGTAAGTGATTGCATGGAAAGTTAATATGCTATTTTCGGAGAACATCAAATTTTCTGTTTGATACCTCTAACAAGATGGTGCATTGGCTAGTACAGAAAGTTCCATGGTAATTGATGCACTGAGAATTATCTAACATAAAATACCACAAACAAATATAGGCAAGATAGACAACTTCTTTAACAAAATCACCAGTAATGTGGTCTTCATGCTATCTAAAATTTTTAACTTTCTAATCTTTTCTAACTCTATCATGACAAACTTTCCCCCGGATTTGCTAATCTTCCATGCAGGACTGTCCTGCACGGAAGTGGCCATTTAGGAGCAGGATGGCAGCTCGCCATGCATATTAATGAAAGTGTGTTACCTGAGCTCTTAATCTTAAATGGAGCATGTAAGAGTGCAGGGGACGTGTCTGAGAGCAGAGCTCTCAGAATATACATGCCCCTGCAATGAAGAACAGCAGATAGCCCTAAAAGAATGAGCATACCTCCAGCAATATCTTCCCATATGTACAAGAGCAATAGTAAACACAAACAATATAAAGATACCTTTTTTATTTTATGAAACAGATTAAATTTAACTGTAGATGCACGGGTTTGCCCATCGCTTAGCTACAGTTAATGCAGCTTAAATGGCAGAAGAGGATAAAAGGGAAGATATATGCAAAGGAAGCAGCATAACAATAGTGTACTGGGCAGAGCATTTCCCTTACGAGCAGTCATTCTCGGTTCAAGTCCCACTTCAGAACATTCCATTATCCATATCAAATAACATTATGACCAATATTTTTAGTTGCATAACCTACTAAATAACATATATTTGCGAACTGGAGTACTGCATTAAATGCAGATATGAGGTGCCATTGTCATAATGTTGCAAAATCCACAGATAATCACATGTGCCATATAAAGTATATGTACACAGGAATCAGGGATACAAATGGAAGGTCAAATGTGTAATGAATGATAATGCCATACAGCTTCCAAATCCCTCACCTTCCCAATAACCATTAGATATTACTGTCTAAGTTAGTGCAGTGGTAATTGGGAGTAAGCACTAGTAAGCAAGTGTAAGCACTAGTAGGCAGTAGTAAGCGGGAGTAAGCATATGTAAGCACTAGTAAGCAGGTATAAACTTGTTTGTATGGGGGTAAGCAATGCGCATGCAGGGTAAGCAATATGGAGACTAACTCTCTGTAAGTATCTTTAATGAAGGTTAGCAGTGCTTACCCTCATGAAAACCCGTGTACACCCACTTATAAGTGCTTAAAAGTGCTTAAAATCACTCTGTATCCAACAGCCACTGTTCTGCCCAGCAACAAAATAAACAGCCTTACTGGTCTTGAACCCAGGACCCTATACACTAGAGTCACAGTAGTTAACCACCGAGCCATCACAGCAGTGCATAAAAATGAGGTATCACCAAACAAATTCTCACTATAGTAAAATCAAACTGAACATGTGAAAGGAATCAGTATACAGTCATATTTTCTATAACCTACTACATAACATAAATATGTGAACTGGAGTACAGAAATAAGCCAAATGTGAGGTGCAATTGTAATAGAGTGTTGAAGTCCTCTATTAAACACAACGGCCCCATACAGTGTACGCACACATGAATCATGGATACCAGACATATATATAAGATGTAATGAATAACAAATCAATGCCAAAAAGCAAATATAATACAAAGTCAATTTTAAGCAATACTAAGCATTGCACAGGCCAGCTTAGTAGGTGTAAGCAATGTGTAGGCCAGCTAACTCAATTTGGCCCTACTTAAGCCCAACAGGTGGGAATACATCTCATAACTGGTTGTAGCTTCCCCTTGCAGGCAGCATGTCAGAAAGGGGAGAGGGAGTCCACTTTCGAGTACAGCGCTGGGGCATCCAGGAGTCTAGAGTCATGGCAAGACTCTTTGTCAAAGACCATGATCAGAGACTGCTGCAGGACCAGTACCAGGGTTCCCAATATAAGTTGGAAGCCTGGGACCGTCTTGCCCATGACTTCACCAGTGCCACTGGCATACCTCGAACTGGTGAGCAGGTTAGGCATCACTATGCCAACCTGAAGTGGTGAAAGGTGGATCTCTTGGATCAGTGGATCCAAGAGGCTAGGACAACAGGGGTTGTCCCAGCTGCGTGTAAGTATCACTCCATTACCTGTTTAATTTATTTATTTATTATTTATTTATTGCAGTTGGTTTACCAGGATAGTCCATTGGGCCACGAAGAACCCGTTTTCAATGGAGTCCTGGGGAGAAAAGCTCCAAAAAAGAATAAATGTACATTAACATTTGACAATAATTTCTAGGTACATTGTAGTAAAAGAACATAAGCAAAATATAAAAGTTTGTTACAATTTGATAGTAACAGCCTTGGTATATGCTATAGAATCAACAAACACAAACATAGAAGAAGATTAATAAGCAAACATAGAAGATGAAAACAGTAGGTTATGGTATTAAAGGGCATGTAGTAGAGTTGGTTATATAGTAGAGTAGGTTATGAGGGGTGGGTCATGAGCACTCCCATAGAGATGCTAGGTGTGAGAAAAGAGATTTCTTGAAGGTAGAGTGATTAGTGGTAATGCGGATGTTAGGTGGAAGAGAGTTCCAGAGGCGAGCGAGGCTGAAGGAAAGAAGGTTTTTGCCTGGGGGATGAGTGGGTTTGTGCACTTCTAGTAGATTCTGATTATTGGACCTTAGGACTCTGTTTGGTAGGTGCATTTTAAGGGCAGAAGAAAGGGAGGGACAGTTGGAGGGGTTTAGAATCAGCTTGTGGGCTAGAGTTAGTTGAGTGTAAGTGAGATAGTTGGGAAGTTCTAGCCATTTTAGTTTTTGGAGGGAGATACAGTGGTGAGTGGAAGAGGTGGCAAATTTAGCAATTTTGTTATAACATGAGGAGAGCTGTTTTTTTAATGAGGACTGAAGATTTGTCAGTAGAGGGGCACCATAGAGAAGGGAGGGGATAAGAAAGGAAGTAGCTAGAGTGGTTTTAGTGGTGGATGTAAGATAGGCATTTTGTCTATACAGCATGCCAAGTTTTTGATGTGTTTTTTTGATTTTTTTTGGAGGTGGGAATTAAATTTTAGCTGGTTGTCGATCTGGATCCCGAGTAGTTTGGTGTCTGACACTATTTCGACAGGTAGGCTATTTTGACTGGTAACTAAGAATGAGTTAATGTTGGGGGGAGTGAGTTTAGAGGGAGTAAATAACATTAATTTGGTCTTGGTGGCATTGAGAGCTAGAGGATTTCTTAGCATCCATTGCTCTGTGGAGGAAAAGGCATCTTGAGTAAGTTTTTGTAGTGTGGGGATAGAAGAGGCAGAGGAGATGATAGTAGAATCATCAGCATATTGGATGATGCTCGAGAGGGGGATAGATTTGTAGAAGTCATTAATAAAGATATTGAAGAGTAGAGGACCCAGTATGGAGCCTTGTGGAACTCCAGTAGGGGTATTTAGGTAAGAGGAAGTTGCTTTTTTCCATTTAACAGCTTGATTTCTGTTTGATAGATAGCTAGAGAACCAGTTCAAAGAGGAGGTAGAGAGGTAGAGTTTGGAGAGTTTTGTTAGGAGCAGACTGTGAGAGATAGTATCGAAGGCTTTTGAAAGATCAAGGAGTATGGTGGAAACAATTTGACCTGAGTCACGGGCTTTGTTGACGATTTCAAGAAAGGAGAGAAGGGCAGTCATGGTGCTATGATTAGGTCTGAAACCGTGTTGTGTGGGGGTGATAAGTTTGTTATCTAGAAGATGAGGAAGAAGTTGGAGTTGTACACATTTTTCAAGGATTTTTGAAATGGGGGACAGGATGGCTATGGGACGGAAGTTATTAATGCTGTTATTGTTACCACCTTTGTGTAATGGTATGATAAATGCTTGTTTCCAAATTTGGGGAACTGTGCCTTCTTGTAGGGAGTGATTAATTAAGATGCTGATGGGATAGGCAAGGCTTTCAGCAGCAATACTGAGAAAGTAAGATGGGATATTATCAGGAGCATTGGTACAAGGTTTCAATTTTTGAAGGAATTTCTTAATGGTAGCAGTAGGAATGGGATTTAAAGTGAAGAGAGTGCAGTCAGGGGGTGTTGAATTCTGGGGTGGTAAGGATGAGGGTGGGATTTGTGTAGAGTAGGGGATAGTGGGATTAGTGGGTGGTGGGTATGGAGTGGATGCAGAGATATCGGGGGTGGGTGAAGGGGTGTTAGCTGTTGGGGAGGAGATAGAAAAAGAGGAGGTAAGTTTGGAAATAGAGTCAATGAAGAAGGAATTAAATTGGGTGGCTAAGTCTAGTTCTGGAGCATTTGGGTCTGGGGTGGGAGTATCTGGTTTGCTGGGGTGGAGGAGAGAGGAGATTCCTTTCCAGAATTTTTGAGGGTTGTTTTTGTTATGGTTTTGGAGTGTATAGTAATAGTTCCGTCGATCACAAGAGATATGTTTCTTAACTTTGTTGCGAAGCATTTTGTATTCGTTAAGGAGTGGGGTTGCCTTATGTTTTTGGCGTGCCCATGCTTTGTCTCTATGCTTCATGGTAGAAAGAGTAGTTTTAGATAGCCAAGGGGCTGATTTAGCTTTTATTCTCTTAGTCCGTAGGGGAGCTTGAGAGTCAAGTACTTTTAAGAATGTTGAGTTAAAGTATGAGACGGCATTGTCTAGAGGTAGTGGTTTTAGACAGGTCCAATTTACTGCTTTAAGTGAGTTAGAAAAGGTTATTGGGTTGAAGTTTTTTTGGTCACGGATAGTAATGATGTTGTGGGTCTGTTGATGGATAGTGGGAAATCGGTGGGTAAAGGTGGGTAGGTGGTCACCTAGTGGGTCGGGAAGGATACCAGTGTTGGTGAAATAGTGGGGATGAGAGACTAGAATCCAATCCAATATACTCCCAGTTGAGGGGTTATTGGCTGGGTAGGTGGGCAAGTTGATTAGTTGTGAGAAATTGTAGAGGTTGATATTGTTGGTGTTTGCAGGAGCCTGGATAGAGGCCCAGTTAATGTTTACATCTCCAAGGATTATGGTTTCATTGCTAATGTTACTGGATAGCCAAGAGAGTATAAGTTCAAGTGTAGAGATGTTATCTCTTGGGGGGATATAGAGGGAAGCTATACATATGTGTTTGTGATTATTGATTTGTAGAAGAGTAAGGAGAAGTTCAGCGTTATTAAAATGTGGGATAGGTTTGTTGTAGGGAGAAACTACTAGGGAGGAGGAATATATAAGTGCTACTCCTCCGCCCTTTCTGAGAGGTCTATCCTTTCTTATGATTGATTAGTTAGGGGGAGTTATTTCAGAGTCCTTGATATGAGGTTTTAGCCAGGTTTCAGAAATAGTCAAGATGTCAGGTTTATTGTGTATAAGCCAAGCATGAAGGTTTGGGACTTTGTTAACGATACTTTGCGGATTTAAGGAAGTGAATAATAAGGATTTAGTTGTGGTGGTTATAGAGGCAGGGCCTGGGTTGGGATGGATGTCACCTGATATGAGAGTACATATCAGGTTAGGTATAGAACAGTTTAGGTGAATAGATAGCAGTGTGGTGAGATTGTGGTTTGTGGTGAGATAGAGGAGTTTACTAGTGGTTATGGGAATTGAAATTGTGTGATGGGAGATAAGTTTGTATCGATAAAGAAGGAGGTTGTCTGAGGGGTATAAGTGGGGGGAAATAAGAGAGTATGATTGTATTGGGGGTGAGTTATGGTGGTTAGTTATGTGAAAGGATTGGAGGGTGAAGGAAGTAGTGGGCTGGGAGAGATGGTGGAGATAAAATAAGGAGAGGAGAAGTAGTAGTGGAAGGTAGATGAAGGAGTATTTAGGAAGCATGTTATAGAAGAGTGACAGTAGATAGTAATGGAATGGTGTTGTATGGTAAATAGGAGATAGTTATGTATAGAGGAAGTGAAAGTTATGTTAGAAGTAAGTAGAGTAGTATTAGTTATAGAGGGGTGTGGTCAGGAAGAGGGAAAGGAGTAGGACTGGTTAACAAGTTGAAAGTGGGGAGTAGAGTGTCTGTTGGTTTTGGAGGGAAAAAAGGAAGGTGTGGCAGGAGGTATGAATACTGATTGGAGTAGAATGGGAGTGGGAGTGTCTGTTGGAGGGATAAATGTAGACGTACTGGGGGCGGGTGGGAATTGGGGGCAGGGTAGGGGAGCGGAGTGAGCCCGCAGGGCGAACGGAGCGGGTAGAGCCCAAGAGCAGAAGAGGAGCGAGAGACTATCAGAGGAACAGTATTATTAAGTGTAAGTAGTACAAGGTTAAGAGGAGAGGGTCTAGACAAGATGTGAGCAGTGGGCTGAAGGTAATAGGTGAAGAGTGAGGGACAGAGATGTGGAAATTGTGAGACAAGGAGAGAGGTTTCAGGTTTACTTCTTGTCCTACACACAAGGAGAGTTGTAATTTAAAGTTCTAAGCTCAAAATCATTGGAGAAGGGATGTAATAATTACCAGCTCATGCATATTATGGATAGGTATGGCTAAATATTCCTCTTATGTCCTTCAGAGCAGCAAGTGAGTGGGCCACGAACCAGGAGGCCCATGGATGTCGCCTGGAGAGGTTGCAACGTGAGGCAGATTAGTAATATTCTTGCATATACTGTCATAGGAAATAAATCTAAAAGTATTAGCAAGTTTATTTCCAGTAAAAAAAAAATGTATTGTTTAAGACAAGTACTGCATACACCAGAGAATATGGCAGGAAAAGTCTCATATAGTTTGTATGTAAATAAAAGCATAATAGCCTGACAATAAAGGTCTAACTGCTAGACTGCATGTGTATACTCTGGTATTATATGGTAATGTAGATTTGTAATCACTTAATAGTACTGTTGTATTAAGCACTGTTACCCACACTGTGCAACACAAATAGAATGTGTAGGAATGTCTGTATATGACTGGTGTAAATCCCAGAGGGCATTTAGTACAACTGAGAGAGACATAGACAGAAAACAGTGAAAAGACAAACAACAAAATCCGAATAGCACACGCAATTGAGATGTGATCTGTTGTATTTTAGCACACATAGCCACGGTTCAAATCCTGGGAGTGGTAGTAGTCTGCATACAGAATCATATCCCACAACTGCACAGATATGTCCAGACTGTCCAGTAAATTGGCCCATATCTGCTGCGTGTCATTCTGTCTCCCTGGGAAATCAATGTGATGATCCCAGACGTATAGGCAACAAACAAGAAATACAACTGATTGTCACACATCTATAAGAACAAACCTGTCACTCTAGCAACTCCCCAAACTGTTTAGAGAGTAATTAGACAAGTATGTCCCATCTACACCTCCATGTTGTCAAGCTGTGACCAGAGTGTGTACAGTAATAGAGTGAGATGTAAGTGCATAATAGTAATGTGGAATCTGGTACTTTGTGTGGCAACATTCAGGTAGTGCTAACAGACATTGCTCCCACAGGTCCATCAGATATGAGCACTTTGCCCAGAAATAAAAGAATGATAACCTGTACTGGTACTGTTTGCTCTAGTATTGTATGGCATTGTGAGTGTTGCAGTAGCTCTGAATAATAAGGTATTACTCATCACTGTCACCCACACTGTGCTACATAACATAACTGTCTAGGAAATTCTGTATAAGAGTGTTGTAATATAATGTCAGAATGTAAAACCACAGGAGAAGTATAAGACAGAAATCATTTAAGACATATACATCAATATCTATATAGCACACACAACTGTGATGGACAGTGTTTTAGTTTTAGCAGACACAGCCATGGTCTGAATCCTGGGAATGGAAGTAGGCTGCATAGAGAATCATACCCCACAACTGTACAAATAAGTCCAGAATGTCCAGTATATCGGCCCATATCTGCTGCCTGTCATCCTGTCCCCCTGGGAAATCAGTGGGATGATCCCAGATGTTTAGGCAGCAAACAGGAAATACAACTGATTGACACACATCTATAAGAACAAACCTGTCAAACTAGCAACTCCCCAAAATGTTATGAGAGTAATAAGCCACGTATATTCCATGTACGCCCTCATGTTGTCAAGCTGTGACCAGAGTGTGTACAGTAACAGAGTGAGATGTATGTGCATAATACTAATGTGAACTCTGGTACTTTGAGTGGCAACATTCAGGTAATGCTAACAAACATTGCTCCCACAGGTACGTCAGATACAAACATTGTGCCAAGAAATAAAAGAGTGATACCCTGTACTGGTACTGTTTGCTCTGGTATTGTATGGCATTGTGAGTGTTGCAGTTGCTCTGAATAATAAGGTATTACTGATCACTGTTACCCACACTGTGCTACATAATATACCTGTCTAGTAAATCCTGTATAAGAGTGTTGTAAGTCACTAAAGATTGAAGAGGGCAATAGTCTACATATGTCCCGGTTCACCTGCATGTGGTCAAGACATGGCCAGAGTCTGTGCAAAAAGAGATGGACAGGCATGTGCATAACATCAACCTGGAATCTGGGAGTATGTTTAGAAACAGTTAGTATTAACAAACAATTCCTCCACAGGTATACCAGGTAAGAGGTGTATACTGCAGGTAAAACCAGTTCATCTATATAGATGTGGACAGCCATATCACTGTCCAAACTAAGGCAATAGGGTAGTGTAGTAATACTTGTAAGGTACAGATAACAGCACTGACTAGGAAAGTACTGCAAACTACAGGAATATATTAGCTGTTAATTAACATCTTTCTCTCCCCGCAACCATATGTTCAACAATACACTAAATACCCACCTCAACTGGTACGTCATGACTCCACTGTAATGTTGGGACATATGTCCTATTGTTTGATAATTATTTAAATCTGTTTCTATGCATGTGCTATGTTGAAATACCCTTACGTTGGTGGCATGGTGCCATAAATGTACCTGCATGCTGTTGTTATTACCACTGTGGTCCATATATGCATGTGTTCCGTTTGCTATGCAACTGTTCCATATCTGGTGTCTGGGTTAATGGGAATATCTATGCATGCTGTTATACCTAATACAGAAATGTGGAACACAATGTTGCGAGGAAAACCAACTAAAATAAATCGATACTGTGCTATCTTCTCACGCAACTAATGAGGAAACACAGTATGTGACGACCACAGTAAACATTTATTGAATACAACCAAAATAAAATAGCAAATTACAAACTTGATGCAAGAGTTTAGCGCTTTCACCTATCCATAGTAGGCTTCTTCAGAACTCATTCATTTAAAATAAACGCCATCTTAAATAAACTTTTAGGCGCGAATCTGGGCTGACTTGACAACTGTTATTTAAAGTGCTACTGTGCAATTTAATAAACTAAACAACATTTAAATGTCCATAACCAAGGATGTGTAAAAACTGCATAAAACTCTATATAACCTCTGTATAAACACACCCAGCATGTCATCTCCAAACTTGTACTATAACATGAATTCAATACTAGTAGTTAATAATCACAGGTTAAAAATAAACATGATATATAACATATTAAAAATAAAATGCGTTTACTGTACATATCTCAACAAATAGGTATGTTCCTTAGAACTGACCACAATGGATTTGTATTATGCAATTTAAAAATAAATTGATTAAATATAGACAAAATAATATAAAAAAAAGTGTAATAAAAAATGTAATAGTAACAGTATTGTAATTTGCTATTTTATTTTGGTTGTATTCAATAAATGTTTACTGTGGTCGTCACATACTGTGTTTCCTCATTAGTTGCGTGAGAAGCTAATACAGAAATGTGTTGACCATTACTAACCCACATATTTTGATAAACCATAAACACCATAGCACTATGGGAATGCGGGTCAAAGCGGACCCACCTGTCCTACTTCAGCTGGCTGAGGCACCAGGTACCAGCACATCTGGGGCCCAATCTGGGACCTCCTCGTCTGTTGGTCCTGCACCACCCTTGGGTGGAACCACCTCAGAGGATGGGGCTCGCCCCTTCTGGGAGCGAGCGCTGACAGGAACCTGTCACCTGTCACCAGCTCCGGGTCGTGGTGTGTAGTGAGCTCAATCAGCAGTTTGGAGATCTGCTATGCCAGCTTGAGGGTCACGTGACATGACTAGAGGGTTGGCCTGGCTCTCCAACTCAGCCCCCAGCCCAGTCACCTTTGGGGCTGTGAAGGTGCAGTGGTGACTGCCCATGGGTGGGGATCTCAGTCCCACTGTTTCCACTAGGGGGCTCAAGGGCTTCCGATTTCCCAACGCCCCTGCCCATCAAGGTGTTTACCCCCCACATGCATCTTATACTGTCCCTGTATGCGTTTTGTTTGTCTTTTCTGTTAACCTACCCAACCTACCTCCCCAAATATACCTAGTATCCCTCCCCAACATCCCACTCTAACCTGAAAAAAATGCAATTTGTTCCTAAAAAAAATATTGCCCCATACATAGCTGTCCATTTCGCATACATGTCCATTGGACACATGTAATCTGGCCTAAATGGCATCACAACATATTATTGTTGTCCTCACCCCTCTCTTAGGGGTTTGAGTGTCCAAATCTACCTCCAAATTCAGTGTATATGCACATCTGTTGTTGTAGAAGAAATAGACAGCTATGGACCTTCCCAACACCTACTTGCAAATCCCTAGTTATTTTTTCCACTGTCTTTCCCTCTTTGTGCCCCATTTTCACTGCTTTACTATCAACATTTTTTACTTTTCTATTAATGAAATGAACGGGGGTAAGTGGGAGTAAGCACTTTTAAGCAGCAGTAAGCAGGTTTAAGCTTGCTTGCATGGGGTTAAGCAATGCCTACACAGGTTAAGCAATGTAGAAGCTGAGCATAAGAAACTATAACCGGAAGTTAGCAGTGGTTACCTCCACGCAAACCCATGCAAACCTGCTTACAACTGCTTTAAAGTGCCTTAATCACCCTGTATCCAATGGCCCTTGTTCTGCCCAGCAAAAAAAAAACAGCTTTTGCAAGGCTTGAACCCTGCACACCATAGACAAAGTGATTTACCACAAAGCCATGTCAGATATACATAACCCTGATGTTTTCACAAACATAACATCTAGGCCAGTCATTCAAAAGTAAAGGAAATGTATGTCAGCATGCAGATGTGTGTGTGTGTGTGTGTGTGTGTGTGTGTGTGTGTGTGTGTGTGTGTGTGTGTGTGTGTGTGTCTGTGTGTGTGTGTGTGTATATATATATATATATATAAACATAAAAACTTATATGTCCACATGCAGCCGTTAATGGGGGTGAGGACGCCGAAACAACATGCGTCTTGTACGTATAGATATCCCCCCCCCACAGCCACACACATCTGCCCTGCAGTACAATACCAGCTGTTGCAGATTGCATAACCAGGACCTGACACAACATGGACACAAGTTGTTCACAGCACTCCATCCCACCTGTATGATATCAGGCTGGTATCAGTAACATATCATGCAGTACAGTCTGGCTACCATAGGAAATGTACAATGTGGAAGCAATCAACACTCCTAAGATACATATACACAGACACATATATGCAGATACACACACACACACACACACATATATATATATATATATATATATATATATATATATATATATATATATATATATATATATATATATATTTAACTACACATACAGGGATATGTACAGGAAGACACATATGTGGAAGGTGCACACAATGCGGAACAGCCACTATGCCTACAGTTGCCACCTTACCAACTGGACACTGCATGAGCTACCCATACAAATGACAATTGTTGCTTGTAACATATACCCACAGAGAGGTCAAAGGATATAATACCACACACAGGTTTGCATACATGGGAAAGCTTTAATTGTGTACTATTGCAGTTGTATATGCCATGTCATGTAGCTGTTTAGACACTGACATACATATAAATAGAGTAATGCAACTGTGAATCAGTTATATTAATACAGTAGTCTGGAAAGGTTTGTATATGTTGCTGTCCAGGCCGGGACCTTCAAGTTGTACAATAGTAAAGACAGCCTGGGTGACAGGATACCAATTAGTCAACAGTATGTAATGCAGATGTATAGTCCAGCAGCCTCTGTCTACACTCTGTACACAATCCCTAGGGGGTAAGGACCTTGGTTGACAAAATGGGATGTATCTGTTACATAACTAGGCATAACTGACACCATCACAAGCACACTGACAGACAGAACAGTCTGTATGGCAGGAAGCAATAGACTGTTATGTTAATCTGACCATATATCTCATTTCCTCTTTACTTTCACTGGCTTGTGTGAGTAATCACAAAAAAATCAAAAACACCTCCCCTTCAACTATTTACATTTATTGGCCATCCTACTGTATTCCATAGTACCAGAATACAAAAGTGACCACCCCTTTCAACCCATCTTGCTGTTTTAAAAATAGTAACTCTCCACTAAACCTTAACTTTTTAAACAGGTAAAACTTAAGTTACCTACTTTCACATCTAATTTCTCTAGTGCACACTGCAGTTTGCATTTTTTTTCATCTTACCTTTAAGCATCCCTGTGACTAGCACTTTCTCTAATACCTGCTGGAAAGCACTAGGAAGCCTTAAACTGATAAAAGCACTCAACTCTCCTTGTTAATAAGGAGAAATTAATAGTAGGCACTAAACAGCCTATAATTGCAAAGTACCTTGCTAAGGTAAGGGTAAACAGCTCCTGTACTTTACAAAAAAAAAAAAGCACCAAACCAGGCATGTCCAAGGGTCAGCTTCCGGTGATTTCTTCTGTCCACCTGGTGAATCTGGGCATACTGGGGCAATACAGCAATTGCCTCATGTACACAGACAACCCTCTCCTCCTACCACCCAACACTACAACCTGTGAGAGATGCACTTACATAGCCAAAATGGAAGCAAAGCTCTCTCCACCCAAGATTGTGCTAGACAGTCAAGAGGAGAAGGTTAACACCCACACTACACCTCAAGCAACACATAGCCCTTCTAAACCTACACCACCAACACCCACATATAGCAACATTAAATCTACATATGCAGAGGCCCTTAACTGTAACCTGCCCAAGCAACAAGGACCTCTGAAGCTGAAATGCAAACAAACACCATTCACAACCAAAGTGTCACATAGTTCCCAACACCAGTGTGCCACCCATCAACAGCCCCTAAGGCAAGACAATGTACCTAACAATTTAGTTATAGGTGACTCTATAGTCTGGCACACTGATGTCCCTCTCACCAGGTTGAACAATGAGAAAATTACAGTCAGCTGCCTGTCGGGTGCCAGGATCCACCACATAATGCATGCACTCAAGTCACTCCACAACAAGTACAAATATGACTCTGTCATTGTCCATGTTGGAGTGAATGACTTGAGACGTACCTCCCTGGACTACATGAAAAAAAGACATGGAAGAGATCTTGGATCATGTGGTCCAGGCAGGTATGACCCTAGCCCTGAGTAGCATCCTGCCTTCACCCAGAATGATACCACAATATAAGGACAAAATGATTGACTTCAACAATTGGCTAAGCTTCTGGTGTCATTCAAAGGGGATCCAGTATTTGTCTGCCTGGGATGACATGATTGACAGACCACGATGCTTTGCCAGAGATGGTCTGCACCTGTTGCCCCTGGGATTCAGGTTACTGGCTAAGGCTCTTGCCACCCCTATAGTGCCTTTTTTAGGCAAAGTTCAAAGGACAAAACCACCACCGTAACAGGTACAAGCATGCAAAATCTGAAGGTAATGCTACTCAATGCTAGAAGAATAAACCTCAAAATGCACTCTCTCAAGGCACTCCTAAAAATGGAGAACATCGAGATATGTGCAGTAACTGGGACCTGGTTCAAGGCTCCAGAGAGCACCCCTGCAATACCGGGCAACAACTCTTACCAGACTTTTCGGCCACCAAAGCAGGATCGAAACAGTAAAAGTGGAGGAGTGTCAATATTTACCAAGGATATTCACACCACCAGGCGAGCTGCTCAACACAATGCATCTGAAATTCTCCAGGTGCAACTAACACTAGGTAAGACTGCAATCGAAATTGTAGCTTGCTACAGATCCCCCACCATACCCCAAGATTCTCACTACACTTTTCTAAACATACTGGAAAATATTAAGATAGAACCAAACACCCTAATACTGGGTGATTTTAACTACCCTGCCTTTAACTGGGAAAACTACTCCTGTACCAACACGTTTGCCCAACGGTTCTTGGAATTCATAAATTCCAATGCCCTGGATCAACTAATCCATAGTCAGAAACTGAGATCCCTCATAAAATCCTCCAAAGCTAGTTACGAAAATAAAATTGCCAAAGATTCCAAAGACAACCATAAGGCATTCTATAACTATGTCAAGAATCTAAATGGCAATGCTCAGATCTGCTCTGAGCTAAAACAGAATGGCATTAAATATACTAATCCCAAGGATATTGCCAATATCCTGGCAGATCAATTCAGTGCCAACTTCACCTCCCTCTCACCCTCTAAATGGCCCATCTCAATACCGGAAGATTGCCAAATTCCAGTAATAATGGCCACACAGGTAAAAAACGCACTCTCCAAAGCTAAGAATACAGCATCCATGGGACAGGATGACATCCCGGGCTGTGTACTACATGAACTATAATATGAACTGGCACCTCACCTAAGTGTCATGTTTAATCATAGCCTCACCTCAGGTTTTGTGCCCACTGAGTGGTGCAGAGCTACAGTTATCCCACTCCACAAGGGGGGATCCACCTTGGATCCTGGAAACTACCACCCCATCAGTCTGACAACCTTATTTGCAAGGCCATGGAGTGTATTGTCATGGAACTTATAAACAAATACATTGGCAATCTTCAAACACTGGACCCCACCCAGTTTGGGTTCATGAAGGGCCAATCTTGTCTCCTGAACCTGATTGACTTCTTTGAATCAGTCTCCATAGCCATGGACAAGGGTAAGGTGGTCCACACAGCCTATCTAGACCTTGCCAAGGCCTTTGACACCATCACCCACTCTGGAATCATAGATAAACTTACTAAGCTGGGCATTAATCCCTACATCACCCAATGGGTTGCTAACTGGCTTACTGATAGAACCCACACTGTAAAGGTAGCCGACTCCAAATCCAGCTCCAGACAAGTGACAAGTGGAGTACCTCAGGGTTCAGTCCTGGGACAGCTCTTGTTTGGCATCTACTTCTCTGAAGTACAGGCCAACACTAAGGGACTCTGGATAACAAAGTTCGCAGATGACTGCAAACTGGGAGCCATTATTGAATCCCCAAATGTTGTGGATATTCTACAAAAGGGCCTTACAGAAACAGATACTTGGTGCCAGAGCCATGGGCTCAAGCTCAATGCCAAGAAATGTATAGTTATCCCCTTTGGGAAAAAACATGTATCTGTGAATTACCATATAGGTGGCAGTACACTAAACACCGAAAGTGTGATAAGAGACTTAGGGACACAGGTGGACAGTGGTCTCACTTTCAATAACCACATCATCACAACAGTCAGGAAATCCTTCTATGTGGCACACCTCATCACTAAGGGCTTTTCATCCAGAAAAAAGAAGGTCATTGTCCCACTGTACTCATCCCTCATTAGACCCATTATAGAATATAATGCCCCGTTTGGTATGTACCTCTCAAGACATCTGCAACAACTGGAAAGGCCGCAGAAATACCTCACTAAAAGAATCACAGGCCTAAAGCAGATGCCCTTACGCTGACTGCCTTAAAAAACTCCAGCTATACTCTGTCGCATATTGTCTACTCAGAGGCGATCTCTGCTTAACATACAAGGCCATGACAAACCCAGAGCTGTTGGACATGCTACACTTAAAGAAATCCCAATTCCTCAGAGTCATACGTGCCAGGGATCTAAACCTTGTCATCACAATAAACAAAGCATGCTGGAGGGATAGGTTCCTGACCCAGAGACTCCCCAGGCTCTGGAATAGATTGCCCATACATGTCAAGAAGAGTGCCTCTTTGGCCCTCTTCAAAAGGAACCTTGATGACTGGATGGGAGAAAGGAAATTCACCCCGGGGATCATGTCAGTTGCCCTGCTAGACAGGGGTCCAGGGACGTAAATAGTGTGGGAAGAAATAGCCAGGGAATTGTTATGGCTAGGCTTGTATAGGCCCTAGGGCTGATTGCCTAGTACCAGCCTATGAACCTATGAACCTGCATTTACCCAAGGTTCATCCAGATACCTTAAGGCAGCTTACCCTTGATACCCCCACATGTTGTAACAGCCTAGGTTAGTTATGGTGCATCCCTCCTAGACTTAATAATACATGGCCATATACTACTGTTACATGCACTGGCTTCTGGAGTGCATAAGGGCACACATGTATTGTGTAGGTGAAGCCCAAACATAAATGGACCCAACCCCAAAATATGTGTGGGGCTCAAAGCAGCAGTGGACTGATGGCAGTAATGGCAGCATGACATATTCAGAGCCTGCTACATAACAACCCCTGACAGCATGTCATATTTACAAAGCCTGGTATGTAGGTGGAGGACAGAGTCTGCAACACAGGCCCATATGTGAAATACTGTTGTCATACACTAAGCAAGTCGCTGGTGTTACGTGATAGTCTGCAACATACCCTTAGTCAGGAATATAAAGTTAGATACAGAAATGGATATAGTCATGTATTGATAGCACTCAACACACACACTACCAGTGATATATCTGACAAAAGACCTGTGTGGTGGACAGACAAAATATAATAGACACACCTCTGGTCATCAGGTGGATAGGCCCACAGCTGAGAGCTATGTAGACAGACTGCATTCCAAGTTAAACTAGTATGTACACACAAACCCTGTAACACTGGTGCTATACAATGCATACAACAACACTATGTCTGTAGTTCTGGAATGTCCTACAAATATGTAGCTGGCCTGAGTGTGCAGGTTCTCTTGTAAGAGGTATTGCTACCTGCTGTCTGTAACACTGCTGCCCACATGCAGGAAGGATGCCCACCATACAGGAAAGGTAAAGAAACCACACCCACATGATGTAGGGATTTATAGTAGTTGGTTGCCATGACAGTGGTAATTGGAAGTACTACAAAGCATGCTGCATACAGGTAGCAAGTGGAGGAGACTGACTGATGCACAGGTCATCACCTGATCATGTGCATCATCTACAAAAGCCATGCTGCAATCTATTCAAAGCAGCTCAATCCATTTACTGGAGTGAGACCAAGATATATATATGTATATATATATATATATATATATATATATATATATATATATATATATATATATATATGGCACAAAGAAAAAAAATCAAGCAAACAACCCAGAAGATACTTCATTCCCAGAACAGGTATGTGAAGTATATATGCATGTAATTGACCATATTACTTTGTCCATAATAATGGGATAGATGATGTGGAATGATTTATATGTGCCTTCATAAACCTAAGCAAATCAAACCTCAATAAATTTACTAGGTGCTACAATAACATTGCCTGATTTGCCACAGGATCAGCTTATAGAACCCATCACTGCCTTAACCTTCAATTGTTAGACTGGCTTGAACTACCCTACCAACTGCAATATAACAAACTAATAGTTGTTCACAAAATCCTCTACCAACCGGACAGTACACTCATACTGAAAAATATTATTACCCCCTAAACTCCCTTTGCTCTTCAAAAAAATTGCTAGTACAAACTGTTAAAACTAACATTTCAGCTGGTGAATCTCTATTTTCCAACTCTGCCGGTCAAAACTGAAACCTAGTTCCTGCAGAACTCACCACTGACCCCTCCTTATCCCAATTCAAAAAATCCCATTTGAAATCCCCATAAATGCAGTGGTTTTGTCCCTGTACAAACCCTGACTATCCCCCACTCAAACATAATTCATAAATGAGAACCTCATTACAAGAATAAAACTCTAACTCTCTAGCTGTTTAAAAAAAAAAAATCACCCACCTACTGGAAAGATGTAAAGTTAAGACTACACCATGTATGATAACCATCTTAATATATGTGTTTTCCTTTTTCAGATGAAGTCTTTAAGTATTTCTTTCTCAGCTACTTGCTTCCAACCTTTGCTGTGTGTATGTGAGAAAAACATGTACCTGTGTGTACATATCATTAAGCAAATCTCAGTTTTGTGATAACTCACTGTAATAATTTGACTGTATTTACACTTGTTTTTGTACATTTTGAACTTTTCTCCCCAGGCCTCCGCTGAAAATGGACCTGTATCCTGTCGGACATTCCCAGTTAACAAATGTAAAATAAAATAAAATAAATACAAATAAATACATAAATAAATGTTCAGCTGAACAACTGCTAAGAGCAATAGTGTCTGTCCCTGTGGGTAGCGGGCCATACCCGTCAACCATGCAGAGCAGCACTGACTGATAAGATGTAAGACATCACAGTGTGTGTTGTGTAATGGGAAGTATGTATATTACTGTGGCCAATAGCTGGTGGTGGAAGTAATGCCATAATGATGGACACATGGGTTCCACAGCCCACCTCTTGCAGGATATTCAGGTTACCCTGTATTGTAGCATGCAGGAATGGCATAAGTGTGTAACAGGGTTACCTGCAATCTGGTCCTACATATACCCTCCTAATGTCAGGCTGTGTCCCTATGTGGCATCTGTCTGTGTTTTAGTAAGGCAGAACAGTGCAGCTGTGCAGGAAGGTGTTGTGAGATTGTGGACCTGATGTCTGAATGCACCCCATATATAGGTATGCATATGTGTATACACACACACACACACACACACACACACACACACACACACACACACACATACACACACACACACATACATATATATATATATATATATATATATATATATATATATATATATATATATATATATATGTGTGTATACACACATGTATGTCCACAAATATACAGATACCCATGTGTAGACATATTTATAAACACATATATACAACATCATATATATCTGCACATATATAGATATATATCTATATGCAAATATCTACATATATACAAATACACACACAAACATATATTTATGTAAATACATGTCCCCCATATTACCACCACAGTGCTGCATGCTATGTGTGAGGAAACAGCACATATAGCAATAAACACAGATATCTACAGCTGTCAGTGTGTGCAATATGGAGGGGTATGTCACATGTGAACCCCTTGTTGGGACCACATTGCCCTTGTCTGTGAAGTATGGAATGTGAATATGGGGAAGTACGGCAGGTACAGTTGTGGAGGTGGTCAGGGTTGGTAGATATAGAGGACAGCCTACAGGGGTGGTATGTGACACATGTGGTGGGTAAACACCCTGGATGGTGTGTGTGGTCTGTGATGTGGGATACCCCATGGGCCTCAATATGAACACAATGGGAACAAGCCTCACACCCATTGCTACTCACAACAGCAGTCCATGTCCCAAAGGTGCCCGGCCTGGAGACTGAGCAGGAGGAGCATGTGGGCCCTATGAATGTGTACTGAGTGACTCAAGGTGATGTAGCACACCCCACATGTGTCTGTGGAGCCCCTTATGGAACAGACCCTGGACCTGACCTTGGGGGACAAGGACATGTCTGTGTGTGCCCCCTTAGGGGGATAACATCCTCTGAGTTGGATCCACATGAAGGTATTGCTGGACCTGTACATGAGGAGGCCCCGGGGTGGGTCTCACATGTGATGTGGCCTCGTAACATGGGCAGATAAGTTTGGACAGGTGGTTCTGCTGGCCAATATACATATACATGCTATTGTGCTATTGGTTATAGAACATATATCAGTAGTAATAGTCTACACAATCCCAGAACATGTCCAACAGCATGCATAGATAACCCCAATAACACAGAATGTCAGATGTGCATCAACCACATAGCAAGCATACCACAGGCATATATGGAACCATAGTGGTCCTGCCAATGACATGCAGGTGAATAGTCTGTAACAGGCCAGCAATAATAGTGTCCACACAGGGAACACAGCTACAAACACATTGCACAAAGTGTGGTACAATACAATATCTGCCCCACTGGTAGGTATGCTGTAGCCATACCTATTGAGTTGTGTGTACAGTTTGTTGTCACTGATATGGTGACAGTGATGTGTATTAAGAACTGTGGTGACCTTGCTGCATGACTTGCTCACACCTGTGTCCATCTTTATGTCTTTTAGCCAAGATGTCCCATGGATGGCTTCCGGCATGCTCAGCAGCTGTAAGCGACATTCTGTTGAACCACATCATACAGTACTACACTGTCTTGTTTGGCCAGGCTGGCCATGGTCAGCAGAAGTAGACTGCCCTGTGGAAAAACCTAGTCCACAGAGTCAATGATGTCAGACTACACAACTGCAGTTATGAGCAGGTCCAATATCAATGTTCTGACCTGCTTTGCAATGCCCGTCAGCATGCTGCTGCAGTCTGGGGGGATCACCTCACAACAGGGGGGGCCATGCCATCCATTCCACCCTGGCAAGTATGGAGGAGCTCCTAGCCAGCCTCATGGCACCTGTCCGTCCGCATAGCCACCAACCAGTGGACACATTTGTGTAGGTGGGTGCTACCCACCCACAATGACTGAGGAGCATGCAGGTAAGGCCACAGGGCACATCAGTAGACCACTGTTGAGTATACATCTGCATCTGTACAGGTAGGTCATGCACATCTGACATGTCATAGATATATTTTGTTGCTGCATAGTAGTGATAAACAGATGTGCATATGTGGTAGTATTGTGGACATGTACTGTTGATGTATTGTAATGCTGCACCCACCCTGTAGCAATGAGACAGGTGTGGCCACTGACTTTGCATCTCTCACCCTATTATGTAGGTCCCTCTGGTATACCACCAAGGCAGCAGCCTGTAGCTGGTGAGTTTGGTTTATTTAGATGCTTGCCAATACACCGGACATGTAATGGCTATGGTATATTCCATGCACACATCTAACACTGCTAACCAGAATGCATGCTGTACATGTGCATGTATTGTTGCTGTTAAATGCATGGCATTACAGTGGTACCATGATGGGGTAGTATTAGAAGGGTATGTCAGACACTTGCAAGATAACTAACATCCTGTCATTGTAGAATGTGTCCACAGGGAGTAACATAATGATGGGAGACATGGCCTACAGTAGGGACATGTTTGGAACAACACCCATATGCTGTGCAACACCACTGTATATACCTGTAGGACAATGGCAACTGTTGCAGAGTTACACTATGGCATAAGGTATTACTGTGGTCCACATTATCAGCTGGGACTAGGCTGTAATATTTGAT
This sequence comes from Protopterus annectens, assembly GCF_019279795.1. Taxonomy (NCBI): domain Eukaryota; kingdom Metazoa; phylum Chordata; order Ceratodontiformes; family Protopteridae; genus Protopterus; species Protopterus annectens. Next base: position 595,318,632 of record NC_056732.1, read on the forward strand.
GTTCAGTGTATGGGACACTGCAAAGTGACACACATGTGTAGGCCTTATTTGTCAAGCATCTGCAAAAAGGCTGGAGGTGGGGGGGGGTGTCAGCATGACACACCAGTGCAATGCAGCAGAGATCCAAAGATTGCTAAGAATGGCTATATCTGCACATAGTCAGGTTCAGGAACTGTGGCAGACATAACCCTACCACCACAGCAATAGTGACGGCAGTGTGTGAACACCAAGGGATGTACACAGGAGTAGACATTGCAATCATGCAGAATAGGGGGACATGTGTAGGGCAGACTGAACATACACTGGCAAATGCAGATGGCCCATGCTAGTATACCGCTGCCAGGAGTGGTGACTACTGTAGTACACATAACAATAGGTGCAACAAACTATCATGATAAAGGTGTGCACACATATGCCCACACGGAGTGTATGCATCACGGTCAGCATCTGCACACCTAACACATTTCGTAGACACTGCATGTAGAAGTACAGGACATATGTCACATATCTGGCTCATGTACTGCTAAGATATGTGGTGATGTGGTCCCATGTCAGATTAAGGATGGGTGTGTCATATCGATAAGGGTGTGTACACCCCCCATAGCCATGGTATCCTCTGATGGTTGTCAGTGTAATAGTATTGGATTGGTCATACGTGGTCTGCTGATGTTGAGAGCTGTAAATCAGACATCAGGGATTCACAGATGAGATCTGTCCACATATCATCCTTGGTATGTGTTGCTGAAAAAACATAGGGTCTGGGTGCATTAAAGCTGATATAACTGACACAGTACTACACATTCAGCAATGGGTTGTACACCTGTGAGGTGTGGTGCACAGTACATGGCAGGGTGCAGAACAGGTGCACAGCAATACTGTGTACATAGGTGCAGTGGTATCCAGAGGAAGGGGCATCACCTAGTGACACAGCACATGCATCACACACATGTATACTGTTGCTAGCATGGATTGCTATAGCTGCACTGCATGCTTTTTTGTACCATATGTTATGCATGTTGACAGATGTATAATAGGAGGACTGTGTGTATTATCATTGTGCAATCTCACCTGTGTGTGTGTGTGTGTGTGTGTGTGTGTGTGTGTGTGTGTGTGTGTGTGTGTGTGTGTGCGTGCGTGCATCCTGGTGGGTAGTTCATTTGTCTGTAGGGTCATTCTGATGAAGTGGAGGGAGGTTGATGCATGTAGGATGTGTGTGTGTGTGTTTGTGTGGGTGGCCATGTATGCACATGTGTGATTGTGGAGTTGTTCATACAGCAGTACGACCCTTTGGGATCATGCAGTGCATGGACATGGGCTGCCACATTACACACCATGAATAATTGTCATGTATGTAATCACATGACAGCTGATAGTATAATAAGGTCTGTAGCATGGAACAGGCATTGAGAGGGAAGGTAGACACCAGTTATACCCTTAATATCACATTCAGCAGAGAGGTGACTGACAACTCACATATGCAGTACTACAGATGCATTGGGGAAGTACTAGTCAACACCAGGGAGTGTATCCATATATTACACTTATCACATGATAGGCTGATTGAGCGGCATAGCTGGCATGTACTGAGCAATACATACATATGACACTCTAGTGTGTGATATGGAGTAAACATAGTAGCCCACCCATATAGGGACCATGCTCATGATGTCCAGACATACACAGGGTGAACACTGAATGACAGCAGTGAAGCCATCTAAAACCACTACACACAGGTCAGGCAGGTAATGTAGTAACAGGTCTTATGTTGTGATCACTTGTCTAGGCATTTAGAGGACTGATATGTTAATGAGTGGTATCAATGTGTGTATGTTACCAAGTGTGATGGAGAATGGGGGACACATGGAAATATAAGTGGGACTGTCTGTAAAACTACAGACAGGAAGATATTAAGGTGGTGTGCGTGTGTGCGCGTGTGTGTATGTATGTGTGTGTGTGTGCGTGTGTGTGTGTGTGTGTGTGTGTGCGTGTGTGTGCGTGTGTGTGTGTGTGTGTGCTGTTAGGCAATGCTGAACAGGTTTTAAAGTGTGTTTATTGTTTTCCCCCACAGGTGGCGAGGTGGGTCAGGGTCCATCCTGCATGCAATCTGATGGTGTCCATACAGACACCGAAGATGAAGATGAGTACTGTTGAGGCACAGGTGGGATTGTCAGGGGTTGAAACAGCACCACCCCCTTTTAGCCACCCCAACCCCACACACACTTTAAGTGCCTATACATACCCCATCATCAGTGGCATTGTGAGGGACAGCTGGCATTTGGTGGCAGTGCACAGGAACATGAGGTAACCATACCTACTGTGTCTGGTCACAGCAGGCATAGCCAGATGTCTGGCAGGGCACCACATAGGCAGATGTCCCAGGGTACTCGTGGTAGGGTCGCTGGTCATCATGCCCCTGACAGACGCGACACAGCTGGTACCAGCAGGCGCATGTTTCAGGCTGTCATGGTGGAAAAGGCACATATAGAATGCTACACCAGACCAGGCCTGAGGCTGCAGAGGGCTGCGCTCACATCTGCAAGTGACAATGCTCGTAAACTGGCTGGTGCAATCCATGTGTTAACTGAGTTCATGGATAGATGGTCTGGTGAGATGATTTCCCTCATCGACTGTGGTCTGTCTGTGCTTCAACATGTAGTGGGAGTGCAGCAATAGCCACGTGGATGTAGGCCAGCAACGCCAACAGCTGGCAGTCAATGTGGACATGCTAGGACACCAAGGGGCTCGCTTAGTGGCAATACCAGCATCGGCACTGTGGGAAGGCACTGTCAACACCACACCACAGCAGGCCATGAGCACATGTTCCTGGCCAGTCCCAGGTGGGACCTGGTTCCAGCAGACATTTGTCATCATCAGGTGAGAGTAGCACATAGAGGCCTGTACCTGGACGTGCCCAAGGAACCCTTGCCAGGCAAAGTCCACTTGTCCATGGCCAGAGGCAGTGAACTGCACAACCTGCCAGGTATGATTTGCAGCTGTCCATAAACACCTGTCTAGGGCAGCCACGTGGCAGAACTGTGTGCATGCATACCCACACAATATACAAATACATCTAGGGCAACCCCATACCTACACACACCACATCACCATGCCCAGTTCACCTTAGTACACCCCTCACCCACACATATGGTGTCAAATGTATAGCCTACCCTCAGCCTCTCGCAAACCAACACACCCTGTGCATATGATGATACCTGTGCCACATCCCTGACATCCATACCACTGATGCAGGGACAGACTAAAATGCTTCTGATGCACTGTACTACAGTGTACCACAGTACTGCATTGTAACATGTTGTAAGGAATAAAGTGCATTGCATATATGTCAGGTAGTGTAGCCATCCAGCAATGATCCATTATAGCTGTTAGTAACACTGGTTGATTGTGGTCTCTATAATGTTATCTATTTGCATTGTAAGTGTACATGTGTCAGCACGAGGATGGTCTGCAGTCATATTTCACAATGGGTTATGGCACTGTGGTGACACTATGGCTGTGACATATCTGAGGTACAGTTGAACACATGTTACAGGTTTATATAAGAGTTATTGCTTGTGTCACATGGACAAGTGACCTGCTGGGGTATGTATAACCTGCAACCTGATGTAAATCCATCCACATACACTCACACTCTTATTTGGCAACATTGGTACTAGACCCATACCTTGGTATGTAGTTTTACTTAAGTGTGTGGCTTCCATTGCACACACCACACAGTGTTTAGGGTGAGGTGTGTTCCAGGTTACATGTTACATGAAGAACATCCCCAGACATGTACATTATGCTAATGGGGGATGTAACAGGTGTATATGGACAATACATAGTGTGACATACCTTCATATACACATTAACAGACATATAACAGGCAGACACACATCCAAGAGACCTGGGCCTATCGCTGCTAACTAACTTGACCTTGTGTCCAATGTGTTATAGGTAAGCTGTACACAGCACATGCATAACTGGCCTGGATGGTGGTATCAGTTACCTGTATGGTTGATGGTGACAGTGGTAACCATAACGTGGTACATGGGACATGTACTGGGGTACCTTGGTGTAATGACAGGGTACACAACTCCCACATCCCCCAGTGGATATTGTACTTCCTGAAACCCATGATCACACTCTGACAAACCCACCATCACACATTGGCCATGACTGCGATACAACCCATTGTATATCCCAACAGTGGTACTACAGGGATATGCATCTAATGCACATGCCACACTCATAGTAGGGTGTTGCATTGTCATGCTTCACCTATGGGAAGCAACAACACTAACCATACTACTGTGTGGCAATGGGTATTGTAATAGCAGTATGTTGCCTTGGAATGCTCTACCCTACAGATAAACGGACATGCACATATACACACACTTGCCAGAACACAATGGGTATCCCATGCCTATCAATCCATTTGTACAACACTGTTGTGCTGGAACTGCAAGGCTCATGTAGCTAGAATGGAGAGGAGCTTAACAGGGTAAATGTAGTGTCCCATACAGTAGCAGCCACAACTGGCAATGGCAATGGGTATTGCAGTAGTTGTGAATGCCCTCATGGAATTCCCATGTACAGGTGTGCTAACACGCAGACACTGCTATACTCAAGTCATGCACACATACACATGTACTGGGGTGCATCGCTGCAGGTAGTCATAGCTGTGTACCTAGCTATTGTCCAAGGAGAGATGGGTTGTGTAGGGGTTGTGTGTACAGTGGTATCCTGCCACCTGACATGTGGCAGTAGGCAATCTATAGACAGCCACTATTGTGGTGACCCTCGGGGTGAGAGTGACATGCATCAGCCATTCCTCCAGGTGCCTCCTGCACATGGCCACTGAGGTGACCAAGTTGACATGCATGCAACATGCATTACAACACATGGTTAGTGTCTGTGATGGAGACATGTACCCAATCATGTTCTGTTGACTGTAGTAGTGTAGTGGAGGTACCTGTGCCATGAGGTTCATACAGGGTGTTATCTCAAATATGTGCCAGTTCTTACATAGCTGGGCAGACATGTCAGTGTCAGTCAAGCTTAAGATGCCTGTACATATCCCAGCTGGATGCCTGCCATCTGCACAGGGACTGACAATCCGCTTAGCAAATAGCTATGCAGTAGGATGAATGTGTTGACAGACGTTTGACAACAATATGTATGCCATAACTACATATCAGGAGCCCTTGCTATCATGTGCTGTACAGATGGTAGTCTACAGTTGCATTCCACATGTCAGATCATTACCCAGTAGGGGTTATATACTGTGATACAACTCAGACACCAGGGGATACAACAGAGAGGCCTCAGAATCCAACTATACCTGCAGGTGTGCCTGTTGTCAGTACTACATTTAGCACTCTACTCTTGCCTGGGTAAGCACTGTCAACAGTAGTAATGCCATGGTACACTACATGCCAGTATGACAGCACATACCATGGGCTACTACCCCTGTATGTAACACAGTCACATGGATAACAGTGCTGTACAGGCCTCATATACATCTGTGTCCCACACATGGCACTCACACCCCTTGCTACTGTATTGACAGCACATAGATGCATGCATTGTACATGGCATTACATACACTTATTACAGATGTCATTACCCTGCTATGTTATCAGATTGGGTGGTGTGAAGTCATTGCCAGGGCTAAGCCATGATTAGCAGGTATCAACATTGCTGCAATATAACAGCTAAGCTGATTTGAACACTGGTAAGTGAAGCCTAAACTGTGTATCCGCATGTACGTTTACCCGTAGCTTAGCAGCACTTACAATAATGCAAACCCATGCAAATGCATTTAAAGCAGCTCAAAACTACCTTAAGCACTCTGTATCTGACATCCCTTGTTCTGCCAGGCAACAAAATGAACAACCCTTGCAGGTCTTGAACCCAGGACCCTGTACAGTAAAGTCACAACACTTAACAACTACACCATGACCACTGTGAAGTTACTTGTTGTTTTTACAATATAGCTGTCAGTACACATATTGATTAGTATTGAACAATTGCCTTTACTTCCACAATTGTGTAGTACTTGTTATCAATATGACTGTTGCATCACATATGTTGTTTTATCATAATGTACACATAGCAGATACATATGGTGAGAAACATCTGGAAGAGTATGCACAACCATGAGGTTTACACATGACAGGAATATAGATATATACATACAGGTTGATATATGTCTATATGTACATACACATGTATATTCATACATATGTCTGTATACACTTATCTATAGTGCAACATATATATGGCCATGTGTACATCTCTTCATATGTACATATATACATATATATATATATATATATATATATATATATATATATATATATGTATATATGGTTCTACCTGACTTCGTCGACAGCGCAGAAGACCGACAGCGGAATTCGGAGCTCCAGAAGATCGAAAACGAAGAAGACCGACGCGAATCGCGAGTGGCAGAACATCGACAATGCAGAAGACCGACACGACGGATGACAACACCAACGCCGAGGATGCCGACATGGGGAAAGGCTGTGTGAGTATGCGGTAGTGACGGACGTTAGGTGCGAGGCAGGTAAGTGTGGAGATTGACGGTCTGTGGGGATAGGGGTGGGTTAAGTGAGTTAGGGTTAGGAGATAGGGTGGGTTAAGTGAGTTAGGGTTAGGGAGGGTGGGTTAAGTGAGTTAGGGTTAGGAGCGATAGGGTGGGTTAAGTGAGTTAGGGTTATAGGATAGGGGGTTAAGTGAGTTAGGTTAGGTTAGCCGGTAGGGTAGGTAAGTGTGATAGTGACGGACCTTAGGGTTAGGGTAAGGTTTAGTGTGGGCTTGTAAGGATTTTGGTGTGCTTGTGTTGTGTGTGTGGTTTGTGGAATGGGGATGTGTTTTGTTTTTAATTGTTATTGTGGTGTGTGTGCAGTGTATGGGGTTTCGTGTTTGTACCGTCGGTTATTTCGTTGTCGGTTATGTGTGGTTTCGTGTTTATGGACTGTCGAATATGTGGTGTCGGTGATGTGGTTGTCGGTGTTGTGTGGTTTCGACTATGTCAGGTAGAACCGTATATATATATATATATATGTATATATATATGTATATATAGATATATGTATATATATATATATATATATATATATATATATATATATATATATATATAGCTATACATGTATGCATATCCTATGTGTACAGATATGCCTATTTATATAGATATATATGTAGATATCTATAACTATATGCGCATACATATCTATTCTGATATACCTATTACTGTCAATATATATGTAGATATCCATAAGTATATGTGCATATGTATCTGTCTGTATATGTGTAGCCATATATTGCTGTGTATATGTATATATCTGAGTGTTTTATATATATATATATATATATATATATATATATATATATATATATATATATAGATATATATATATAGATATATAGATATGTAAATATACATATCCGTCTATGCAAGTCGATATGTATATGTTTATATATCTATATAGATATATGGATAGGTATGTATACATATATGTTCACCATATGTCCTGAACATGGAGTGGAGCCTACCTCAGCCCCAATAGTCTCAACCTCCTAGTGCAAGTGGACGTCAGGTATGCATTGCAGGTATATATGTAAACTATTGCTACTGTGATAGGGGTTGTCTTCACAGACATGTGTGGGAGGTCACATCTGCGTTTAATATGTGCACCATTGGTCACTGACAGACATCCTAAGGACATCATAGTACAGTACCACTGCTAGCACAGTAATGATCCTGTGGACTACAGCAGAGATATGGCCAATAAATATGGACAGTCTGACACACTCTGATCAGTCCAGAGGTATACAACACTGGCCTACATTTCTTATGGGGGAATACACATGTACCTGCATATATAGCAGGGTCTACAGGCATGTCACTGCACAGAGTAACAGACACCTGTGTGAAAGTGCAAAAAAGGGTTGGGAGTGTGGCCTAACGGTGAAGGTATTTGCCTTACAAACACAAGGTACACTGTTTGAGTCTCAAAAGGGATAATTGGCTAGGCTTAAAATGGCTCGCAAGGGCAGTTAGCCTGGTACTAACCTATGAACATATGAACCTATGAACCTTAGTGCAAGACATGTAGACCAAGCCTGACAATGTGGATGTTAACAGCCATGTAGATGGGTATATCACGTAAATACTGGTATACATTTCCCCCCATACATCATGCATTCACACACCCCTGTCTGTCCTGACATACTAACTGCTGGTACAGAGGTGAAATGGCCACATACTACCCACTAGTTCGTGACATACATCTGTACAGCATCCCACTGCTTTGTCTGACATACATGGCTGTTATGGTGGCCTGGCAGCATTATATCTAGCAAGTATCTGGACATAACATCACACTGGAAAAGTACACTAAGCTGCTAGGCATGTAACAAAGCACTGTGCAGGCTATAGGCAGACTGCCACAACACTGGCCTACATTTCTTATGGGGGAATACACATGTACCTGCATATATAGCAGGGTCTACAGGCATGTCACAGCACAGAGTAACAGACACCTGTGTGAAATTGCAAAACCACAACCAATGTGAACACAGCCACAGCCATATATGGTAGCTAGCATAATATTACAGAATATGTACTATCTTATCAACACCGTCCTCATATGTCCCAGTCACACACTAACCCTACATCTACTGGGCCACTACATAGTGTGGTCTGATGACTGTCTGTGTTATGGGACATGTGTGTGTTTGGCCCTACAAACATGTAAGCCGATAGGGTAACATACAGTGGAGCAGCATGTAACATCAGATGGAACAGTGCCAAGAAAAATGACATCTACCACAGTCTGTACACAGGCCAACGTACATATTAACAATGCACACACTGTTGACAATCACCATGAGGACACAGACCTCAGTACACACAACCACAGAATGCCGAGGTTATGCCCTCAAATATAAACCCTACTGCACATGACAAGTGTAGCAGTCTGATATCTCCCTGGCTTGTTATCAGATACGATGTCAATACATTATAGTGTACAGAACTTATACACCTCTTACTGCATAACATATGTACAAAGGTTGACAGAGTTGTAGCTGGAAGCGCAAACAGAGGGCAAATATTGACATGTTGCTGTGATAATCTCATACATTTACTGTTGTAACAGAGTTTGTTATGACATATGCCCTATGAGGGATGTCTGTCACCATGTACTGACTGCAATCCTCACAGTATGTTTATGCAGTTCACAGATAGGTGCTCTTTGAGTAACACAAGAAACAAAAGGCACCATACACTGCCCAATCTGCAGATGACCCTACAGATGGGAGTTTCATCAGAAACATAGCACTGTCATGACAGGTATTAAAACATGTAGACCAGCCATATCCATACACACCCTGTTAAACCAACATTACTCCAAATGCAGAATAGGAACACTTACATTCCTTAGTCATGTCAGGTACATCCCCCTCCTGTGTGTTGGCCTGTTTCCACAGTGTATGTTGTTAGAGATAAATCTCCAATCCATCTGTGATGCTGTTTGCCAAACAACAGATCTAGGTCCTGCTCACACTCAATGAAAAGGCCCAACACCAACAAGATGTTCCTAGATATTGGAGTGTGATTTCATGCAATTGGCTATGGGAATGTTACCACAGCTGCTCCACATGCAATCAGCTAGAGTAGGGCTGCAATTCGTGCAGAGGCCATCAGCTGATCATGATAATCACTTACAAATCACATGCTGCTGCCTAAGCAAAGCAGGTGTAAGTCTCCACATCCACCAGAGAGGGAGTGAGAGAGGCCGACAGAGGCAAAGATAAGTCGGGAGGGATGGGAGAGTAAGACCTAAGCATGTTTGTGTCACACACCTACGAGTACAGGGTATCAAACCCCTGATTGACTATGTATTGCTATCACATGTCTATGCAGTTATTGGATGCACCACATAACTCACATGTTGAGGAGCTCGCCAAACGTATATGTGATGGTGAGTGACATCTGTAACAGTGATATAGTAGCGACACGGTAGGGTAGTACACATGCCTGTTCGCATGAACAGGTGTCAGCATCAACACAGCCACACTCTCAGGGACCCACACACATTGATACACTTGACAGGGTCAGGAATACACCTCCTCACTAGTTAGTTTGCCACAATACAGTACTGTGCAAGTATCACATGCACCGCAGGGCTTATCCGAGGTTATATGGCAAAAGGGTACGTGGAGGTGTCTGACATCAGACAGCATGCTTCAGTATGCTAATGGGGGATGTAGTGAATGTGAATGTGGTCAAACACACCATACACCACACACACAGACACAGGGGGCCAGTAGTGACATGCATGGGTGCATTACTTTATGGGTGTATAGTGGTTGAATGTGCCAGAAGGCTATACAAGGCTAAGTGATGGGTATACCTTGGCATCAGGCCACATGACAATGGTATGCAGTGTGACTCAGGGGTGTAGTGTCTGGATTGGCCCACACAGGTGGGTAGTGTATTCACCATCCAGTCATCTGGGTAACTATTGTGTGTGGCCATTGCTGTGCATTACTTGCCATGTATGTATTCTTTAGTCCATCACATGTATGGTGTCTGGGATGTGCACATCACAAATGCATGGACAGCAACATGTGGAACTACACCTGGAATGTCTGGCCCATGTTGTGTACACAGATTGTTATCAACAGATGTGCCAGTCCTGGCCTCATGTGGTGGGAACTGGTAATGAACAGCAGGTTGACCCTGCACCTACATTGATAGCATGATACAGATATTCCCTGGTGTCAGTGTCATCTGTCCATACAGGGCATGTGTTTAAGGCATGGTATATCCTTTGTGGGTCACATTTGATGATACCACAGGTGTTGCAGGTGTCCAGTGGGGAACATAGTGAAGGCACACTGTCGGCATGTATGTACCTATTGTACTGATGGACAGGGTGTCATGCCCTCTGTAGTCCACTGCAATCACAACATGGTTACTATCTGTGGACAACATGCAGGGTACTACCAACATAGTGGTTGTTGCCTAGGCAAGTGTGTTTGTGTATGAGACATTTGTTTATATTGTTCTCTGGGTAATACAAGGGTTGCTAACTTTGTTCGCCAGGCCTTGGTGAGACATGTAGCGGTATGGATTGTCTCCCCAGCCTCTCGGCTATTTCACATCTGTTTATACTTGTAAGGTGGACATTATGACATATAATAGGGCCACCATATAAGAAATTTGCAAAACCCAATTTCAATGTCCTACTTTGGCAAGGCTGCTGATTTCATTCATTGTGAAATACACCTTTGGGAAATGTGTAGCTCACTACTTTCCTTGGCATGCATGAATGACCCTAGGTCAACTGGTGCCCTAGGCCAAAGTAGGACATTGAAATTGTAGTGAATGTGACTAGCCTAAAAAGCATTGCTCCCTACACAGCCAGAGACACACACAAACACACAGTTGCCATGTCTGGGATTAAAACTCCTACCTAACTAGTTTATCACACTACAGCAGTACACAGTTATAGGACACATCATGGAGATTACTGGTTCACACCTTTCCCGAAGGGTTATTTCACAGTGAATGACATCAGCAGCCTTGCCAAAGTAGGGCATTTAAATTGTAGTGAGCTTGACTAGCCTAAAAAGCATTGCTTCCTACACAGAGACACACGCACTTGCCATGTCTGGGATTAGAACTCCTACCTAACTAGTTTATCACACTACAGCATTATGCAGTTTTAGGACAAACCACAGATATTACTGGGCTACTTCATTCCCAAAGGTGTATTTCAAAGTGGATGATATCAGCAGGCTTGTCATAGTAGGGATATGGGAAGGGCAGTGGGTGTGCATGGGCCATAACCCATTCATCTAGAGGTTGACATACCACATGCAGACATATGCAGGGTTATATTCCACAGGTACGTGTATACAGCTGCTAGATAACGACTGCCTTGTACAGTCATGTTGTACAGCTAGCACTTGCACCACATAGTCTGTAGTGATGATGAATACCAGTGGCTTCTTTCTACAGTGAGCGACATTTACCCATCCTGTTGTTGTAGCTATTTGGCTGTGTGATGGGTGGGACAGGCCTCATGATGGATGGCTCTTTGTCACAGTCACTGTCTTCCACACATCTATGTATGTCTACATTTAGCTTATTATAGTGTGCTGTCTTTAGATATATGTCTGTATTCCTATCCAATCTGTGTGCAACGCATGACTGGTGCATACTGAGGAGTGTATGCACTAACATCTACAACTCTCAGATATGTATGGTCCACTGTTTGCAGACATGGGCTTCATTTGTTTAAGTATGTTAGCATGCCCAGTATGCCCTTCTGTATTATATGTGTGTATCCATTCCAGGTAGTTTGTACTCCAGTGGAGACCTTTGTGTTGTACACATACAGGTAGCAAACTGTTTCTGCAGGGTATCTGTCAATTATTTGGCAATAAGGGGGCAAACTGTACAAGGGATAGTGTGTATTGTAGGTGATTGTGTCTGTGCTGCTTCTGCAACATGGTACTGGTGTTTGCAGAGATATTCAGACATGTGTACTACTATACACTGTGATGTTTTATGTCCTCAAGTACTGCCAGGTGGACATTCTTGCTCACAGTGATGTCCTGGGGAACAAGGGTGAATGTAACTGTGTCCAGTATTGTGGGCAGATGCCTACATATTCATGGTAAGTTATGCCATTCTGAAGGGGGAGCTGCAGACACTTGCTGCTGGGTCTGTGTATCTGGTTCAGCACCTTGGTATAATGCTGGCAGAATATCCCATACTTGTACATCCATCGACATGACAGCATGGCCTTATCTTGCTGTGGCAATACCTCACAGCTGTACAGATTCACACAGGTTACCCAGAGACAGGGTCATCAGACAGGACATTACCACTATTGTGGTGTACGGGCAGGTTTGTAGCCACCCATTTATGTGTTTGCAGCCAGGGATAATGTGTGCACACAGCTGTGTGTCGGACCTAGCACATTCCATGCTGCCCATGCTCCCACCCCCCTCTATTATTCTATCCTCTTCCATACATTATGCATACATTCTCTGATACTTTCCCTAAGGTTATCACCTCATCACAGCTGTGTTTTGGTGTTGGTCCACAGGTCATGCTGTGGGACATGGTGGACATGTTACTGTGGTTTGTCCACATGGCCTTGCATATGGCTTATGTGGAGTTTGCTATGTTGTTATTTCGGTGTCCATGACATAACATGCATTGGCAGTACGTGTGAGATACAGGCCTTTGGCAGAGGCCTGTAGGCCATATGGTGGTGATGGGCCAGCTGTGGCAGGCCGTTGCATTCTGTCAGTCCTACAGTCCCAGACTGCCATACAGTATATTACCCTGGGGTGAAATGGTAGGAGTGCTAGATGTTCATGCAAATACTTTCTATCAGTATTGATCAGGTGGTGTGGATGCTGGTAAGGTGCTACCTACAGCTAGGGACACAACTGCATGGGACACCTGCACTGCATGTTACATCTGCTCGCTATTGCCATATACAGGTGGGGTCATATTGTACCCATTCCCAACAGCAGGATATGACCAGAGAGGTACCTATGTGTGGTGTTTTGGTGAGCTGGGTGCATGCGTGCTATGGACACTACTTGCATCTGATGCACAGATATGCATGGGACATTCCAATTATGCTGGCATGTGCTGGTACATCAGCTGTTTCCCAATACATCAGTCCTACCACCTTTGTGATCTGCAAGTGTTCGGGCAGACAACACCGGTATACCCTACTACAGGCCCAGATAATGTGATGCATTCCTGTATGTACAATTCCAAGGGTGTGTCCATTTCACAGTTACACATTATACACTGTATGTCTGGGGTACTTTCTACACATATTACCACCATACATTTACAATAGCTTAATGCAAGCATGTGTTATATTGGTAGGAATTGTCTTTGGCACTGCAGTTGTAAGGACTTATCCCTATCATCAGCAGTACTGGGTAATGGCCACCAGGTCATACCTCAACATGCATACATACTGACCACTCTCACATAATATGAAACACACACCAACCTAACACACATACATACCTGCATATTGTACACATGCTACAATCTATCCTGTTACCTTGGCCACTTCTGTGCATCTGTGCTCCACTGGTATTATACCTACACATACATGTTACTACATTTCTACAAAGGATTGGGGCACACCTGACTGTTGCTACATGTCTACATAGGATATGGGTGCACACCTGACTGTTTCTACATTGCTAAACAGGATTGGGGGGACACCTGACTGTTACTACATTTCTACATAGGATTGGGGGGCACACCTGACTGTTACAAAATGTGTACATCAGATGGGGGGGCACACCAGACTGGTACTACATTTCTATATAGGATTGGGGGGGACACCTGACTGCTACTACATTTCTACACAGGATTGGGGGGGTCACACCTGACTATATCTATATTTCTACACAGGATGGGAGGCACACCTGAGGTTACTACATTTCTACATATGATTGGGGGCACACATGACTATTTCTACATTTCTACACAGGATTGGGGGAGGGGGCACACCAGACTGTTACTACATTTCTACACAGGATTGGGGGGTCACATCTGACTATTTTTACATCTCTACACAGGATGGGGGTGCACAACTGACTGTTACTACATTTCTACACAGGATTGAGGAGGCACATTTGACTATTTCTACATTTCTGCACAGGATAGGGGGGCACACCTGACTATTTCTACATATGGTTTGGGGGGGCACACCTGATACTTGTACACATTTGCTATGTCTGTACTGGTATGTCAGGTGCTCCATTTCATTCTGTATTCTAACCCATCATGCTGACTAGAGGCATAGCAGTGTACTACAGGTCTTAGGTTTGATTGACCTATATATCAGTTTCTGATTTCTTACCCTTCAGAACTAACATCCCACTACCTGTACTGATGTAGTCTGTCTCTGCAGGCCTGGGGGGGGGTTACTAATAGGTATCATTCAGAGGCCTTGGCAGAGCCTTTGTTTGTATTTGTCTACTCCTGTCCTGCTGGCTGAGACTGTTGTTGGGTATGTGAACCTCCCTGACTAGCATGTGTGAGTCATATAGACACACATGTGGTCCAGCACATTTCCTGCAGTGGGTTTTGTCTCCATGTGTAGTAATGGCTACTGTGGTGACACCAGTATTTGTTACAGATCTCATGCTGCCACTATAGGTGTCTACTATCTGCTGGCATCCCATTCAGCCACCCAATTCCACTTGCATGCTCACATCTATGCCATAGATACAAGTAACAACACATACTACTCTAATCATCAATTGGTAAGGAGAGTGACTTAAATTGTGTGTGTGCCAGTATTGAGGATGGTGCTGGGTGCGGCTTATGTCAGATGCACATAGTACACTCCTATGCATGGTTGGAGTACAGGTAGTGTCATGTTTGGCATCTCTTTTGCTGTATCTGTGAGTCAGAGAGAGGTGTCGTTCCCTGGGTCCCTACTGTGTCAGTGTATGTGCTATGCGTTGCCTCTTTGCCAAGGCCAGGGCACACTGGGCACACCTCCATCTGCCTTCTGGGGCAGGCTCAGGTTGTTCCTCCTCCTCCAAGTCACTCTGTGCCTATGCAGGCCTTGGCATTGGTGGGAGGCTGTGTGGCCCTGCCCTATGCTGTTGCTGCTGCAGCTGTTTCCCCAGGATCATACAATAACTATTTGGGTACATGTAGCTGGTGAGTACTGCAAGGCTCCACCAGATGTGTCCAGGCACTGGAACAGTGACTTGAGCATCCAAAATACACGCTCTATTATGATTCTGGTCTGTGCGTGTGCCTCATTATGGCATTCTTGTTCGGGTGTGTGTACATTTCTGATGGGTGTCATCAGCCACGGCTCCAGTTCGTAACCAGCATCCCCCACTAGGAGACCATAAAGGATGTCCCCATTGGCAAATCTCTGGTACAGCTACATCAGATGCCAGATGTGGGAATCGTGATAGCTTCCAGGGCAGCCAGCACACACATTCATTATAATGCCCTGGGCATTGTACATGACCTGGCATTTGATGGAGGGAAGACCATGCGGTTGATGTAGACCCTAGCCAACTCACCGGGTGGTGCTTTGATGCATATGTGCATGCACATATGCTATAGACTGCATAGGTGCATGCAGTCTATAGCACCCACCACCTCAGGATATTCTACATTTTGTGAAAGAGATGCATATTGCTGGCCAACACCTCAAGGGTGTTGAGGAAATATATGTGCTCACCTGCATGTACTGACATGGCATCCAGGAACTGGTGGAATACTCTGGATGCTGATGCCTGTGAGATCCCCATGATATCCCCAGTTGGGCTTTGGGAGGTACCTGTGGCTAGTATTCCTAGGCCTGCACACACCTTGGTATCCACTGGGATGGTTCTCCTCTGTTAGCACTGTGTGTCAGGCATGGCTGGCACAGCCCAACAATTTTCTGTAGGAGGTTGCTGTCCACCCTATAGTACTGCACTATCTCCGCTCATGTATCCCCTGGTAGGTTACCTTGGGTCTGTACACATATATATATATATATATATATAGCAGTATATATATATATATATATACATATCTATATATACATATATATATATGCATATATATATGTGGTGTCGGTGATGTGGTTGTCGGTGTTGTGTGGTTTCGACTATGTCAGGTAGAACCGTATATATATATATATATATATATATATATATATATATAACATATCTGTATATATATATATATATAGATATATATATATATCTATATATATATATATAGCTATACATGTATGCATATCCTATGTGTACAGATATGCCTATTTATATAGATATATATGTAGATATCTATAACTATATGCGCATACATATCTATTCTGATATACCTATTACTGTCAATATATATGTAGATATCCATAAGTATATGTGCATATGTATCTGTCTGTATATGTGTAGACATATATTGCTGTGTATATGTATATATCTGAGTGTTTTTATATATATATATATATATATATATATATATATATATATATATATAGATATATATATATAGATATATAGATATGTAAATATACATATCCGTCTATGCAAGTCGATATGTATATGTTTATATATCTATATAGATATATGGATAGGTATGTATACATATATGTTCACCATATGTCCTGAACATGGAGTGGAGCCCTACCTCAGCCCCAATAGTCTCAACCTCCTAGTGCAAGTGGACGTCAGGTATGCATTGCAGGTATATATGTAAACTATTGCTACTGTGATAGGGGTTGTCTTCACAGACATGTGTGTGGGAGGTCACATCTGCGTTTAATATGTGCACCATTGGTCACTGACAGACATCCTAAGGACATCATAGTACAGTACCACTGCTAGCACAGTAATGATCCTGTGGACTACAGCAGAGATATGGCCAATAAATATGGACAGTCTGACACACTCTGATCAGTCCAGAGGTATACAACACTGGCCTACATTTCTTATGGGGGAATACACATGTACCTGCATATATAGCAGGGTCTACAGGCATGTCACTGCACAGAGTAACAGACACCTGTGTGAAAGTGCAAAAAAGGGTTGGGAGTGTGGCCTAACGGTGAAGGTATTTGCCTTACAAACACAAGGTACACTGTTTGAGTCTCAAAAGGGATAATTGGCTAGGCTTAAAATGGCTCGCAAGGGCAGTTAGCCTGGTACTAACCTATGAACATATGAACCTATGAACCTTAGTGCAAGACATGTAGACCAAGCCTGACAATGTGGATGTTAACAGCCATGTAGATGGGTATATCACGTAAATACTGGTATACATTTCCCCCCATACATCATGCATTCACACACCCCTGTCTGTCCTGACACATACTAACTGCTGGTACAGAGGTGAAATGGCCACATACTACCCACTAGTTCGTGACATACATCTGTACAGCATCCCACTGCTTTGTCTGACATACATGGCTGTTATGGTGGCCTGGCAGCATTATATCTAGCAAGTATCTGGACATAACATCACACTGGAAAAGTACACTAAGCTGCTAGGCATGTAACAAAGCACTGTGCAGGCTATAGGCAGACTGCCACAACACTGGCCTACATTTCTTATGGGGGAATACACATGTACCTGCATATATAGCAGGGTCTACAGGCATGTCACAGCACAGAGTAACAGACACCTGTGTGAAATTGCAAAACCACAACCAATGTGAACACAGCCACAGCCATATATGGTAGCTAGCATAATATTACAGAATATGTACTATCTTATCAACACCGTCCTCATATGTCCCAGTCACACACTAACCCTACATCTACTGGGCCACTACATAGTGTGGTCTGATGACTGTCTGTGTTATGGGACATGTGTGTGTTTGGCCCTACAAACATGTAAGCCGATAGGGTAACATACAGTGGAGCAGCATGTAACATCAGATGGAACAGTGCCAAGAAAAATGACATCTACCACAGTCTGTACACAGGCCAACGTACATATTAACAATGCACACACTGTTGACAATCACCATGAGGACACAGACCTCAGTACACACAACCACAGAATGCCGAGGTTATGCCCTCAAATATAAACCCTACTGCACATGACAAGTGTAGCAGTCTGATATCTCCCTGGCTTGTTATCAGATACGATGTCAATACATTATAGTGTACAGAACTTATACACCTCTTACTGCATAACATATGTACAAGGTTGACAGAGTTGTAGCTGGAAGCGCAAACAGAGGGCAAATATTGACATGTTGCTGTGATAATCTCATACATTTACTGTTGTAACAGAGTTTGTTATGACATATGCCCTATGAGGGATGTCTGTCACCATGTACTGACTGCAATCCTCACAGTATGTTTATGCAGTTCACAGATAGGTGCTCTTTGAGTAACACAAGAAACAAAAGGCACCATACACTGCCCAATCTGCAGATGACCCTACAGATGGGAGTTTCATCAGAAACATAGCACTGTCATGACAGGTATTAAAACATGTAGACCAGCCATATCCATACACACCCTGTTAAACCAACATTACTCCAAATGCAGAATAGGAACACTTACATTCCTTAGTCATGTCAGGTACATCCCCCTCCTGTGTGTTGGCCTGTTTCCACAGTGTATGTTGTTAGAGATAAATCTCCAATCCATCTGTGATGCTGTTTGCCAAACAACAGATCTAGGTCCTGCTCACACTCAATGAAAAGGCCCAACACCAACAAGATGTTCCTAGATATTGGAGTGTGATTTCATGCAATTGGCTATGGGAATGTTACCACAGCTGCTCCACATGCAATCAGCTAGAGTAGGGCTGCAATTCGTGCAGAGGCCATCAGCTGATCATGATAATCACTTACAAATCACATGCTGCTGCCTAAGCAAAGCAGGTGTAAGTCTCCACATCCACCAGAGAGGGAGTGAGAGAGGCCGACAGAGGCAAAGATAAGTCGGGGAGGGGATGGGAGAGTAAGACCTAAGCATGTTTGTGTCACACACCTACGAGTACAGGGTATCAAACCCCTGATTGACTATGTATTGCTATCACATGTCTATGCAGTTATTGGATGCACCACATAACTCACATGTTGAGGAGCTCTCCAAACGTATATGTGATGGTGAGTGACATCTGTAACAGTGATATAGTAGCGATACGGTAGGGGTAGTACACATGCCTGTTCGCATGAACAGGTGTCAGCATCAACACAGCCACACTCTCTCAGGGACCCACACACATTGATACACTTGACAGGGTCAGGAATACACCTCCTCACTAGTTAGTTTGCCACAATACAGTACTGTGCAAGTATCACATGCACCGCAGGGGTTATCCGGAGGTTATATGGCAAAAGGGTACGTGGAGGTGTCTGACATCAGACAGCATGCTTCAGTATGCTAATGGGGGATGTAGTGAATGTGAATGTGGTCAAACACACCATACACCACACACACAGACACAGGGGGCCAGTAGTGACATGCATGGGTGCATTACTTTATGGGTGTATAGTGGTTGAATGTGCCAGAAGGCTATACAAGGCTAAGTGATGGGTATACCTTGGCATCAGGCCACATGACAATGGTATGCAGTGTGACTCAGGGGTGTAGTGTCTGGATTGGCCCACACAGGTGGGTAGTGTATTCACCATCCAGTCATCTGGGTAACTATTGTGTGTGGCCATTGCTGTGCATTACTTGCCATGTATGTATTCTTTAGTCCATCACATGTATGGTGTCTGGGATGTGCACATCACAAATGCATGGACAGCAACATGTGGAACTACACCTGGAATGTCTGGCCCATGTTGTGTACACAGATTGTTATCAACAGATGTGCCAGTCCTGGCCTCATGTGGTGGGAACTGGTAATGAACAGCAGGTTGACCCTGCACCTACATTGATAGCATGATACAGATATTCCCTGGTGTCAGTGTCATCTGTCCATACAGGGCATGTGTTTAAGGCATGGTATATCCTTTGTGGGTCACATTTGATGATACCACAGGTGTTGCAGGTGTCCAGTGGGGAACATAGTGAAGGCACACTGTCGGCATGTATGTACCTATTGTACTGATGGACAGGGTGTCATGCCCTCTGTAGTCCACTGCAATCACAACATGGTTACTATCTGTGGACAACATGCAGGGTACTACCAACATAGTGGTTGTTGCCTAGGCAAGTGTGTTTGTGTATGAGACATTTGTTTATATTGTTCTCTGGGTAATACAAGGGTTGCTAACTTTGTTCGCCAGGCCTTGGTGAGACATGTAGCGGTATGGATTGTCTCCCCAGCCTCTCGGCTATTTCACATCTGTTTATACTTGTAAGGTGGACATTATGACATATAATAGGGCCACCATATAAGAAATTTGCAAAACCCAATTTCAATGTCCTACTTTGGCAAGGCTGCTGATTTCATTCATTGTGAAATACACCTTTGGGAAATGTGTAGCTCACTACTTTCCTTGGCATGCATGAATGACCCTAGGTCAACTGGTGCCCTAGGCCAAAGTAGGACATTGAAATTGTAGTGAATGTGACTAGCCTAAAAAGCATTGCTCCCTACACAGCCAGAGACACACAAACACACAGTTGCCATGTCTGGGATTAAAACTCCTACCTAACTAGTTTATCACACTACAGCAGTACACAGTTATAGGACACATCATGGAGATTACTGGTTCACACCTTTCCCGAAGGGTTATTTCACAGTGAATGACATCAGCAGCCTTGCCAAAGTAGGGCATTTAAATTGTAGTGAGCTTGACTAGCCTAAAAAGCATTGCTTCCTACACAGAGACACACGCACTTGCCATGTCTGGGATTAGAACTCCTACCTAACTAGTTTATCACACTACAGCATTATGCAGTTTTAGGACAAACCACAGATATTACTGGGCTACTTCATTCCCAAAGGTGTATTTCAAAGTGGATGATATCAGCAGGCTTGTCATAGTAGGGATATGGGAAGGGCAGTGGGTGTGCATGGGCCATAACCCATTCATCTAGAGGTTGACATACCACATGCAGACATATGCAGGGTTATATTCCACAGGTACGTGTATACAGCTGCTAGATAACGACTGCCTTGTACAGTCATGTTGTACAGCTAGCACTTGCACCACATAGTCTGTAGTGATGATGAATACCAGTGGCTTCTTTCTACAGTGAGCGACATTTACCCATCCTGTTGTTGTAGCTATTTGGCTGTGTGATGGGTGGGACAGGCCTCATGATGGATGGCTCTTTGTCACAGTCACTGTCTTCCACACATCTATGTATGTCTACATTTAGCTTATTATAGTGTGCTGTCTTTAGATATATGTCTGTATTCCTATCCAATCTGTGTGCAACGCATGACTGGTGCATACTGAGGAGTGTATGCACTAACATCTACAACTCTCAGATATGTATGGTCCACTGTTTGCAGACATGGGCTTCATTTGTTTAAGTATGTTAGCATGCCCAGTATGCCCTTCTGTATTATATGTGTGTATCCATTCCAGGTAGTTTGTACTCCAGTGGAGACCTTTGTGTTGTACACATACAGGTAGCAAACTGTTTCTGCAGGGTATCTGTCAATTATTTGGCAATAAGGGGGCAAACTGTACAAGGGATAGTGTGTATTGTAGGTGATTGTGTCTGTGCTGCTTCTGCAACATGGTAGTGGTGTTTGCAGAGATATTCAGACATGTGTACTACTATACACTGTGATGTTTTATGTCCTCAAGTACTGCCAGGTGGACATTCTTGCTCACAGTGATGTCCTGGGGAACAAGGGTGAATGTAACTGTGTCCAGTATTGTGGGCAGATGCCTACATATTCATGGTAAGTTATGCCATTCTGAAGGGGGAGCTGCAGACACTTGCTGCTGGGTCTGTGTATCTGGTTCAGCACCTTGGTATAATGCTGGCAGAATATCCCATACTTGTACATCCATCGACATGACAGCATGGCCTTATCTTGCTGTGGCAATACCTCACAGCTGTACAGATTCACACAGGTTACCCAGAGACAGGGGTCATCAGTCAGGACATTACCACTATTGTGGTGTACGGGCAGGTTTGTAGCCACCCATTTATGTGTTTGCAGCCAGGGATAATGTGTGCACACAGCTGTGTGTCGGACCTAGCACATTCCATGCTGCCCATGCTCCCACCCCCCTCTATTATTCTATCCTCTTCCATACATTATGCATACATTCTCTGATACTTTCCCTAAGGTTATCACCTCATCACAGCTGTGTTTTGGTGTTGGTCCACAGGTCATGCTGTGGGACATGGTGGACATGTTACTGTGGTTTGTCCACATGGCCTTGCATATGGCTTATGTGGAGTTTGCTATGTTGTTATTTCGGTGTCCATGACATAACATGCATTGGCAGTACGTGTGAGATACAGGCCTTTGGCAGAGGCCTGTAGGCCATATGGTGGTGATGTGGGCCAGCTGTGGCAGGCCGTTGCATTCTGTCAGTCCTACAGTCCCAGACTGCCATACAGTATATTACCCTGGGGTGAAATGGTAGGAGTGCTAGATGTTCATGCAAATACTTTCTATCAGTATTGATCAGGTGGTGTGGATGCTGGTAAGGTGCTACCTACAGCTAGGGACACAACTGCATGGGACACCTGCACTGCATGTTACATTCGTTCGCTATTGCCATATACAGGTGGGGGTCATATTGTACCCATTCCCAACAGCAGGGATATGACCAGAGAGGTACCTATGTGTGGTGTTTTGGTGAGCTGGGTGCATGCGTGCTATGGACACTACTTGCATCTGATGCACAGATATGCATGGGACATTCCAATTATGCTGGCATGTGCTGGTACATCAGCTGTTTCCCAATACATCAGTCCTACCACCTTTGTGATCTGCAAGTGTTCGGGCAGACAACACCGGTATACCCTACTACAGGCCCAGATAATGTGATGCATTCCTGTATGTACAATTCCAAGGGTGTGTCCATTTCACAGTTACACATTATACACTGTATGTCTGGGGTACTTTCGACACATATTACCACCATACATTTACAATAGCTTAATGCAAGCATGTGTTATATTGGTAGGAATTGTCTTTGGCACTGCAGTTGTAAGGACTTATCCCTATCATCAGCAGTACTGGGTAATGGCCACCAGGTCATACCTCAACATGCATACATACTGACCACTCTCACATAATATGAAACACACACCAACCTAACACACATACATACCTGCATATTGTACACATGCTACAATCTATCCTGTTACCTTGGCCACTTCTGTGCATCTGTGCTCCACTGGTATTATACCTACACATACATGTTACTACATTTCTACAAAGGATTGGGGGGGCACACCTGACTGTTGCTACATGTCTACATAGGATATGGGGTGCACACCTGACTGTTTCTACATTGCTAAACAGGATTGGGGGGACACCTGACTGTTACTACATTTCTACATAGGATTGGGGGGCACACCTGACTGTTACAAAATGTGTACATCAGATGGGGGGGCACACCAGACTGGTACTACATTTCTATATAGGATTGGGGGGGACACCTGACTGCTACTACATTTCTACACAGGATTGGGGGGGTCACACCTGACTATATCTATATTTCTACACAGGATGGGAGGCACACCTGAGGTTACTACATTTCTACATATGATTGGGGGCACACATGACTATTTCTACATTTCTACACAGGATTGGGGGAGGGGGCACACCAGACTGTTACTACATTTCTACACAGGATTGGGGGGTCACATCTGACTATTTTTACATCTCTACACAGGATGGGGGTGCACAACTGACTGTTACTACATTTCTACACAGGATTGAGGAGGCACATTTGACTATTTCTACATTTCTGCACAGGATAGGGGGGCACACCTGACTATTTCTACATAGGATTGGGGGGGGCACACCTGATACTTGTACACATTTGCTATGTCTGTACTGGTATGTCAGGTGCTCCATTTCATTCTGTATTCTAACCCATCATGCTGACTAGAGGCATAGCAGTGTACTACAGGTCTTAGGTTTGATTGACCTATATATCAGTTTCTGATTTCTTACCCTTCAGAACTAACATCCCACTACCTGTACTGATGTAGTCTGTCTCTGCAGGCCTGGGGGGGGGTTACTAATAGGTATCATTCAGAGGCCTTGGCAGAGCCTTTGTTTGTATTTGTCTACTCCTGTCCTGCTGGCTGAGACTGTTGTTGGGTATGTGAACCTCCCTGACTAGCATGTGTGAGTCATATAGACACACATGTGGTCCAGCACATTTCCTGCAGTGGGTTTTGTCTCCATGTGTAGTAATGGCTACTGTGGCTACTGTGGTGACACCAGTATTTGTTACAGATCTCATGCTGCCACTATAGGTGTCTACTATCTGCTGGCATCCCATTCAGCCACCCAATTCACTTGCATGCTCACATCTATGCCATAGATACAAGTAACAACACATACTACTCTAATCATCAATTGGTAAGGAGAGTGACTTAAATTGTGTGTGTGCCAGTATTGAGGATGGTGCTGGGTGCGGCTTATGTCAGATGCACATAGTACACTCCCTATGCATGGTTGAGTACAGGTAGTGTCATGTTTGGCATCTCTTTTGCTGTATCTGTGAGTCAGAGAGAGGTGTCGTTCCCTGGGTCCCTACTGTGTCAGTGTATGTGCTATGCGTTGCCTCTTTGCCAAGGCCAGGGCACACTGGGCACACCTCCATCTGCCTTCTGGGGCAGGCTCAGGTTGTTCCTCCTCCTCCAAGTCACTCTGTGCCTATGCAGGCCTTGGCATTGGTGGGAGGCTGTGTGGCCCTGCCCTATGCTGTTGCTGCTGCAGCTGTTTCCCCAGGATCATACAATAACTATTTGGGTACATGTAGCTGGTGAGTACTGCAAGGCTCCACCAGATGTGTCCAGGCACTGGAACAGTGACTTGAGCATCCAAAATACACGCTCTATTATGATTCTGGTCTGTGCGTGTGCCTCATTATGGCATTCTTGTTCGGGTGTGTGTACATTTCTGATGGGTGTCATCAGCCACGGCTCCAGTTCGTAACCAGCATCCCCCACTAGGAGACCATAAAGGATGTCCCCATTGGCAAATCTCTGGTACAGCTACATCAGATGCCAGATGTGGGAATCGTGATAGCTTCCAGGGCAGCCAGCACACACATTCATTATAATGCCCTGGGCATTGTACATGACCTGGCATTTGATGGAGGGGAAGACCTCGCGGTTGATGTAGACCCTAGCCAACTCACCGGGTGGTGCTTTGATGCATATGTGCATGCACATATGCTATAGACTGCATAGGTGCATGCAGTCTATAGCACCCACCACCTCAGGATATTCTACATTTTGTGAAAGAGATGCATATTGCTGGCCAACACCTCAAGGGTGTTGAGGAAATATATGTGCTCACCTGCATGTACTGACATGGCATCCAGGAACTGGTGGAATACTCTGGATGCTGATGCCTGTGAGATCCCCATGATATCCCCAGTTGGGCTTTGGGAGGTACCTGTGGCTAGTATTCCTAGGCCTGCACACACCTTGGTATCCACTGGGATGGTTCTCCTCTGTTAGCACTGTGTGTCAGGCATGGCTGGCACAGCCCAACAATTTTCTGTAGGAGGTTGCTGTCCACCCTATAGTACTGCACTATCTCCGGCTCATGTATCCCCTGGTAGGTTACCTTGGGTCTGTACACCCTTCTCTGTCTCCTCACTGTGGATTGGTTGACAGCATTCTCATCCTCATGACCCTCAGCCTCTTCCACATGTTCATGTCTGATAGCTGCTGCAGTCCCTATCATTTTGTTGTTTTTGTTTGTTAAAAGTTCCTGGCTTTTATATACCAGTGGTGTAGAGTATGTGGGAAAACAGAGGGAAAGGTGTTTGCATAGTTTATAGCAGTGTTCTGGGCTGGGCTGGGCTTCTTCCTGTGTAATTGGCTGATTCTGATACATTTCACCTGCCAGCTATGTTAGTTCTTCTAGATTACCTGCCTACTGCTGTTTTCCCTTCCCATTGCCTTCTTGTTTAAGTCCGGGGGCACGCCACGCAAACACAGTGATCAAATGTGCACAGAGCTGCTATTTCCTGGTTTACTTTTTTTTTCCTTTAAAGTGCCGCACACCGACTTAGGCAATTTAAAGAGTACTAGGCAGCCTCAGACACACCCCCTTGCTTAGCTCTGCTAAGCTAAAGTCAAACCCGAGCCATAGGGCTCCAATCTGCTTACAGTATGCCTGACACACCCCCTATAATGTTAGGTAACTCCTAGGCATGCACCAAGCTATTCCTGCTCTTACACTGTTGGGTGCTGACTAGCATGCAGGGGAAATATGGGATTCAGTATCATTAACTCATTTGCATAGGATTGCCTGCTGATGCATAACTACAGGTCCCAAACTGAGCCTCCCCCATTCGCAACCACTATTCACTAGCCATGCTTTCTTCTGCCTGCCATTAAGTATAAAGCAAAGTATTGAATTTGGTTAGAATGCTTATTTTTGTTTTTTTTTTTTTTTCTTAATTTTTGCCCGATCCCGTTTGTGCACCGCTGCCCTATGCTTAAACAGCCGAGATCGGCTAAAGAAAAAAAAGTTGATTTTTATATTTTTGCAACTGTGTTCCATGCCAAATGGCCTTATACTTAGCCATTGGCATGCTTTCTACATAATATCCACCCTTTATTTGGAGCTGTCATGGCTCCATTTTGTAGTTTGCAGAAATGTACTCTGTTACTGCTGGAGTACATTTCTGCAAATTACACTAGTCCTGCACGGCCGGTTTCCAGCTTCCTGGATCACAAATTCACCTTATTTGCATGGATTTCTCCTGAAAATGGGGTAATTTGCATACAGGGGCTGAGTCCGTGCAGGACTAGTGCAGAAGTGCTCGTGCACGTCCCTACAACTTATTCCTGGATCGCACGGCAGACATATTGCCTGCTGGAGCTCCTGCACTAGTCTTGCACACCATGCAAGGCTTGCTGAATCTATTGGTTTATCTTTTACAATGATATTAATCAAGAAAGATAGAATATTAATATATCTGTTAGGTGGAAGTAAAACAACCCCCCCGGATTTACTATTCTTCCGTGCAGGACTAGTATAGTCCTGCACGGAAGAGGCCGTTTAAGAGTAGGATGGCAGGGTGCCATGCATATTAGTGAAAGCATGCTGCCTGAGGTCCTAATCTTACATGCTCCATGTAAGAGTGCAGGGGGCATGTCTGAGAGTAGATCTCTCAGAATACACAAGCCCTTGCAATGAAGAACCACAGAAAGGCCAAAGGAATGAGCAAGGCTGCTCATAGGTGTCTGCATATCCCCAGCAACATTCCCCCACATGTACAACAGTGATAGTAAATACAAATCAAATAAACAAACCTGTTTTTTTTAAAGAATCCAATTAAAGCTAACAGTAGGTGTGTGGGTGTGCCCATCGCTTAGCTACAGTTAATGCAGCTTAAATGGCTGAAGAGTATAACAAGCAAGATATATGTAAATGAAGCAGTATAGAAATAGTGTAGTGGGCAGAGCAGTCACCTTATGAGCAGGCATTCCTGGTTCGAGTCCCACTTTAGCACATTCCATTTTCCATGGGAAATCACGTTATGACCAATATTTTAGTTGCATAACCCACTAAATAACATATATTTGTGAACTGGAGTACTGCATTAAATGCACATGTGCGGTGTTAGTGTCATAATGTTGCAAAGTCCCCAGATAAGCATATGTGCCCCATACAGTATATGTACACAGGAATCATGGATACAAATGGAAGGTAAAATGTGTAATGAATGACAACTCCATACAGCTTCCAAATACCCCATCTTCCCAAGAACCATTACATATGACTGTCTAAATCAGTTTAATTGTAAGTGGGAGTAAACACTAGTAAGCAAGTGTAAGCACCAATAAGCAGTAGTAAGCATATTTAAGCACTAGTAAGCAAATTTAAGCCAGTTTGCATGGGGTAAGCAATGTGCACACAGGTTAAGCAATTCTGAAGCTAACTCTCTGTAAGCATAATTGACCAGAGGTTAGCATTGCTTACCCTCACACAAACCTGCGCAAACCCACTTACAACCTCTCAAAAGTGCCTTAATCATTCTGTATCCAACGGCCCTTGTTCTGCCCAGCAACAAAATAAACAGCCTCTGCAAGTCTCGAATCCAGGGCCCTGCACACCATAGCCAAAGTGATTTACCACTAATCCATTTTAGATATATATAACCCTAATGTTTTCACAAACATATCATCCAGCCCAATCATTCAAAAGTACAGGGAATGTATTTCAACATGTATATGTATGTGTGTGTGTGTATATATTAATATCTAAATAGACCACTGTGAAGTTACTTGTTGTTTTTCCAATATAGCTGTCAGTACACATATTGATTAGTATTGAACAATTGCCTTTACTTCCACAATTGTGTAGTACTTGTTATCAATATGACTGTTGCATCACATATGTTGTTTTATCATAATGTACACATAGTGGATACATATGGTGAGAAACATCTGGAAGAGTATGCACAACCATGAGGTTTACACATGACAGGAATATAGATATATACATACAGGTTGATATATGTCTACATGTACATACACATGTATATTCATACATATGTCTGTATACACATATCTATAGTGCAACATATATATGGCCATGTGTACATCTCTTCATATGTACATATATACATATATATATATATATATATATATATATATATATATATATATATATATATAGATATATGTATGTATATATATATATATATATATATATATATATATATATATATATATATATATAGCTATACATGTATGCATATCCTATGTGTATAGATATGCCAATTTATGTAGATATATATGTAGATATCTATAACTATATGCGCATACATATCTATTCTGATATACATATTACTGTCAATATATTTCAAATAATTCATTCTCAGTTTGAGTCCTAAATTTCTGATAGTCTTCGTCATTAACATTTAGTCTTGATGCTCTAAAGAACTGATTCTTAGCTACATTTCTAAAAACAAAATTAGGATGCATGCTACATCTATTAAGTAGCTGATTAGCATAACATTCTTTCCTATACAAACTACTAATCAATTTACCACTAACATCTCTAGAAATATATACATCCAAGAAATTTATACCTATGATAGAGAAATTCAAAGTAACATGCAAAAAGTTAGATGATGTATTAATATACTCCATAAATTCAAACAATATTTCTTCACTTCCTCTCCATAGGATAAACAAATCATCTACAAATCTTTTATAAAAGGAGATACAAGCAGTGAAGGGACCATTTACTATATATTTGGTTTCCCATATACTCATCACAGCATTTGCATAACTGTTGGAGCAAGAGCTCCCCATAGCAACACCATTTCGTTGCCAATTGACTTTCTGGTCATACACAAATATATTATTACGTAATACAAGACTCAGTAGAGTCTGTAATAAATATATATCCTTTTCATTAAAGTCTCCCATCATATTCAATAATTGTACTACATACTCAATACCTATGTAATTTGGTATGACAGTAAAGAGAGATGTTACATCTAAAGTAACAAATATGAACTTATCCAAGGAAGTAATATATCTCGAGTAATTATACAATTCACTTAAAAATTGTTCTGTGTCTCTTAATATTATACAAGATTTATTAATTATCGGTTTAATACGCTTATCAATATATATAGACAATGACTCAGTACACCAATTATTACCAGCAACTACTGGTCTCATAGGAGGCCTAGTATGATTTTTGTGTATTTTAGGCAGTCCTTGTATAACTGGAATAGTGGGATTAGATATATAAAAATATTTAGCCAGATCTTGGTCAATAACAGAAGTATATTGCAGCCATTTAATAGTATTTTGGACAGTCTGTATCATAGAATCAACTCTAGCTGTTGTAATATTTTCATAGAAATTAGCATCAGATAACATATCTTGTATTGCTCTATCATAATCAGATCTATCCATTAACACTATCTGACCGCCTTTATCAGCGGGTCTGATAACCAAATTTTCATTATTTTGTAATGTTATCAAGGCTCCATGTTCTTCCTTAGTTAAAGTGTAACTCCTATATAGTTTGCTGTTGATGTTTCGCTTATTATACACTTCATACATACTAGAGATGCACAGTTGCTCAAAAGCATTAATTAAAGAATTCTGCTTAGGAATGAACAAACTAGGTCTTCTAAAAGAGTTATCAGACATCACATGAGTATCATTGTACATATTTCTAAGTGTAAGATTGCGTGTAAACATTTTAATGTCAAAAACAATATCAGATATTTGCATGTCCACAGTGGGAATAAACATTAAACCTTTGCTCAACACACTCATTTCATCTTTAGTTAAACTATGAGTAGATAAATTAACAATCAACGTTTCACTTGTTGAAATGCTTTCTTTATCGTTAAAGGGCTTGTAGAAGCGTCGCCCAATTTGCGTTTGTATCTCGTGGCACTTCTGCCTCTCTGTTGTAACTTTTGTTGTCCTTGTCTCACTCGACTTATAGATCTCTCCCTCACTGGGAGAGGAAAACTGAGTTCCATATTTTTTGTGGCTAGTAAAAAATTACTTCTATCAAAGTTCAAGACATTTCCCTGCTCACAGGGTGATACCAGTGGAGGAAAAGCCGCATCAGCGGTTTTATGTACTTCCGCCGTTGTAACAAGTGTTTTTCTATTAGTACCCTTGTCGACTATTGCTCCTGGAGCATTGGATATAACATTAGTAGAAGACTATACATTTATAACATCAGAAAAAAGTTTATCAGCTTGCAACTCTTGATTTGAAATCTCCACCAGTTCTCCAGCTTCATGCTGCGTGATGTTAGTGCGTCGTGGTTGGAGCGTGCTACGTGATTGGTCATCGGTATCACGTGGCCAAGTAAAGATGTTACCCATTGAAAAATCCTTACGGTCCAGGACAATTTTATTCATTTTAGTCTGAATTAATTTTCTGCTATAAGCAAGAACATTGTCCAAGGTATCATTCATAGGTTTATTTAGAACAGTTGAGCGATACTTGGAACAAAGCGCGAGGTATCGACTCTGAATACCATCCAGCAATTTGTTCTCTTGCCTACTCGTTGAGGCAGTTAGTAACTTCAAATAACCCATGCTAGTTGAAAGATTCAGCTGTTGCCACTCTGATAATAGAGTGGAGTCACAGTCAATTTGTGCAGGCATTTTCAAAACCCTCAGATCACGAGGTATAATTTGTTCTTGCAAACAAAGTTGTAAATGGAATTTTTCATATTGCACTATTTTATGTTTACACAAATCCTTCTCTAGAAGTAATGTCACTTTTCAGTGCCAAAAAAATCAAAGGAAGCATCTACTTCCCCTGAAGTAGGTGTACAATCAGTCATGAGAGGATTCACTTTTTCAACAATTCTAGAGATGAAAGTATGAACATTCACCTCAGACCAGAGTAATTGTTCATTAGTTTCCTCAACTTCAGAAATTTCAGAGATTTCATTATCTGCAGCCATAGTCAAGTAGTTGTTTGGTGTAGCAAAAGCACACAGCAGTAAAAACAACAAAGTCACCAAACAAACAGCTTTTACCTCTGCTGAAAAAATACAATCCAAATGAAAATCCAAACAGCAAAGGTATGGCTCCAGTGTAAACAGTCACTAATTCCAGAAGGTATGTAGTTCCAAAGAATAAAAGGCAGAGAAGATAGTCTTTGAGCACTAGAGCTCAAAGACTATCTTCTCTGCCTTTTATTCTTTGGAACTACATACCTTCTGGAATTAGTGACTGTTTACACTGGAGCCATTGCTGTTGGATTTTCATTTGGATTGTATTTTTCAGCAGAGGTAAAAAGCTGTTTGTTGTGACTTTTGTTTGATATATATATATATATATATATATATATATATATATATATATATATATACTATATCTAAACAGATATAATATATATATATATATATATATATATATATATACAGAAACATATATACATGCATATGCATACATCTATAGATATATATCTCTACATCTATATATACATACAGCGATTTATATAAATGTAAGCAATATATATATATATATATATATATATATATATATATATATATATATATATATATATAGAGCGCGTCTTGTACAAATAGGTATCCCCCGAGCATACTACCAACTATACTCCAGCCCACCAGTATGATGTCAGGCAGGTATCAGTAACATATTATGCAGTACAGTTTGGCTCCTATAGTGAATGTACAATTTGGAAGCAATCAACATCCCTTGGATAAATATACACAGACACATATATTCAGATACAGATATACATATACACACATATATATATATATATATATATATATATATATATATATATATATATATATATATATATATATATATATATATTTATATATATATATTTATATATAGAGATATACATATATAAATAGATATATATGTAACTACACATACACACGCAGAGATATGTATAGGAAGATACATATGTAGAAGGTGCACACAATATGGTACAGCCACTATGCCTACAGTTGCCACCTTACCAACTGGACACTGTATGAGCCACCAATACAAATGACAATCGTTGCCTGCAGCATATACCCACAGAGAGGTCAAAGGATATAACACCACACACACAGGTTTGCATACATGGGAAAGCTTTATTTGTATACTATTACAGTTGTATATGCCATGTCATATAGTTGTTTAGACGCTGACATGTATATAAACAGAGTAATACACTTGTGAAGTAGTTATACTAATACAGTAGTCTGGAAAGGTTTACATATGTTGCTGTCCAGGCTGAGGACTTCAAGTACTACAATTTTAGAGATGGACTGGGCCACAGGATACCAAGCAATCAACAGTAAGCAATGCAGATGTATAGTTCAGCAGCCTCTATCTACACTCTGTACACAATCCCTAGGGAGTAAAGACCTCAGTTGACACAATGGGATGTAACTGTTACATAACAAGGCATAACTGACACCATCACAAACACACTGACAAACAGAACAGTCTGTGTGGCAGGAGGCAGTAGGCTGGCATTTACCCAAGGTGGATTGTATGGTAATGCACATACAGATGCCTTAAGGCAGCTTACTTGTAACATGTTGTAGCAGTTTAGGTTAGTTATGGTGCATCCCCCCCCCAGACTTATTAATTCAGGGCCATATACCACTGTTACATGCACTGGCCTCCGGAGTGCATAAGGGCACACATGTATTGTGTAGTGAAGCCCACACATATATGGCCCCAACCCACAGTATGTGTGAGGGACTGAACAGCAATGGACTGATGGCAGGAATGGCAGCATGACATACTCACAGCCCACTACAAGAACAATCCTTGACGGCAAGTCATACATGCAATGCTTGGTATGTAGGTGGAGGACAGTGGCTGGAACACAGGCCCATATGTGTAAAACTGTTGTCATGCAATAAGCAAGTAGTTGGTATTACAGGATAGTCTGCAACATACCCTTAGTCAGGAATATGAAGTTAGAAACAGAAATGGATGTAACCATGTACTGATAGCACTCAACACACACACTGCCAGTGATATATCTGACACAAGACCTGTGTGGTGGACAGACAGAACATAACAGGCACACCTCTGACCATCAAGAGGATAGGCCCACAGTGGAGAGCTATGCAGACAGACTGCATTCCATGTTAATCTAGTATGTACACACAAACCCTGTAACACCAGTGCTATACAATGCATACAACAACACTACTTACACTCTGTCTGTAGTGCTGGAACCTCCTACAAATATGTAGCTGACCTGAGTGTGCAGGTTCTCCTGTAAGAGGTATTGTTACCTGCTGTCTGTAACACTGATGCCCAACACACAGGAAGGATGTCCATCATACAGGAAAGGAAAAGGGACCATGCCCACATGATGTAGGAATTTATAGTAGTTGGTTGCCATGACAGTGGGAAGTGGAAGTACTACACAGCATGCTGCATGCAGGTAGCAAGTGGAGGACACTGATTGGTGCAGAGGCCATCACCTGATCATGTGCAACATCCATGCTGCAATCTATTCAAAGCTGCTCAATCCATTTACTGGAGGGAGACCGAGATAGACAGAGAGAGAGAGAGAGAGAGAGAGAGAGTCTGGTGAGATGATGGTCCTCATCGACCATGGTCTGTCCATGCTTGAATGTGTGGTGGGAGTGCAGTGACAGCTGCGTGGATGTAGGCCATCAACGCCAACATCTGTCAGTCAATGTGGACATGCTAGAACACCAAGGGGCTCCCGTAGTGGCAGTACCAGCACAGTCAGTGAGAGGGGGTGCTCTCCAGACCACACCACAGCAGGCCACTTTCACGTGGTCCTGGCCAGTCCCAGGAGGGGCCTGGTACCAGCGGACATTTATCATTAGCAGGTGAGAGTAGCACATCGAGGGCTGTACCTGGATGTGCTCATGCATGTCACAGCAGAGAGTAGCAGACACCTGTGTGAAAGTGCATAATCACAACCAATGTGAACACAGTCACAGCCACATATGGTAAGCTTGCGTAATATTACAGTATATGGACTATCTGATCAATACCATCCTCATATGTGCCACCCACACACCAACCCTACATATACTGGGCTGCTACGCAGTGTGGTCTGATGCCTGTCTGTAGTATGGAACATGTGTGTGTTTGGCCCTACAAACATGTCAGTTGATAGGGTAACATACAGTGGAGCAGCAAGTAACATCAGATAGAACAGGACCAAGAACAATGACATCTACCACAGTCTGTACACAGGCCAAAGTACATATTCACAATACACACACTGTTGACAATCACCATAAGTACACAGGCCTCAGTCCTGTACACACAACCACAGAATGCCCAGGTTATGTCATCAGATATAACTCCTACTATACATAACATGTGTAGCAGTCTATCTCACTGGCTTGTTACCAGATATGATGACAATAAATATGGTGTACTAAACATATGCACATCTTACTGCATCACATATGTACAAAAGGTGACAGGGTTGTGGCTGGAACAAACATAGGGCCAATATTGACATGTTGCTGTGATGACCTCATACATTTACTGTTGTAATGGGGTTTGTTGCAACATATGTCCTATGAGGAATATGAAGTCAGTAACTCTCACAGCTGTCACCATGTACTGACTGCACTCCTCACACTATGCTTCTGCAGTTCACAGATAGGTGCTTTGTGGGTAACGCAAGAAACACAAGGCAACACACACTGCCCAGTCTGCAGATGACCCTACTGATGGGGAATCCTTATAAACATAGCACTGACATGACAGGTATTATGTAGGGCAGCCATATCCACACACACCCTGTTAAACCAATATTACTCCAAATGCAGTATAGCAGCACTTACAGTGTGTAGTCAAGTCAACCACACCCCCCTTCCTGTGTGTAGGCCTGTTTCTACAGTGTATGTTGTCAGAGGTAAATCCCCAATCCATCTGTGTTACTGTTTGCCAAACCATAGATCTAGTTCCTGCTCACAGTGAATGAAAAGGCCCAACACCAACATGATGTTCCTAGATATTGGAGTGTGTTTCCATGCAATTGGCTATGGGAATGTTACCACAGCTTTTCCACATGCAATCAGCTAGAGAAGGGCTGCAATTCATGCAGAGGCCATCAGCTGATCATGAGCATCACTTACAATACACATGCTGCTTCCTAAGCAAAGCAGGTTTAAGTCTCCACATTCACCAGGGAGGGAGTGAGAGAGGCAGACAAAGGGTAAATTAAGTCAGGGAGGGTTATGAGAGTAAAACTTAAGCATGTTTGTGTCACACACCTTCCAGTACAGGGTATCAAACCCCTGACTGACTATGTATTGCTATCACATGTCTGTACAGTTATTGAATGCACCACATAGGTTACATGTTGAGGAGCCCTCCAAACATATATGTGATGGTGAGTAACATCTGCAACAGTGATATGGTAGCTATACGGTAGGTGTGGTACACGTGCCTGTCCTCATGAACAGATGTCAGAATCAACACAGCCACACTCTCAAAGGGACCCACACACATTGACACACTCATCAGGGACAGGAATACAACTCATCACTAGATTGCCACAACATAGTACTGTGCAGGCATCACATGCACCACACGGGTTATACAGTGGTTATATGGGCAAAGGGTATGTGGAGGTGTCTGACATCAGACAGCATGATTCAGTATGCCAGTGGGGGTTGTAGTGAGTGTGAATGCAGTCACAGGCATCATACACCACACACACAGACACAAGGTTCCAGTAATGACATGCATGGGTGCTTTGCTTCACGGGTGTGTAGTGGTCAACTTTGCCAGATTGCTATACAAGGCTAGCTGATGGGTATACCTTGGCATCAGTCCACATGACAATGGTCTTCAGTGTGGCTCAGGGGTGTAGTGTCTGGATTAGCCCACACAGGTGGGTATTGTATTCACTATCCAATCACCTGTGTAACTATTGTGTGTGGCCAGTGCTGTGCATTGCTTGCCATGTATGTGTTCCTTAGTCCATGACATGGACAGTGTCTGGAATGTGCACACCTCCCACATGCATGTACAGTGTCATGTGGAACTGTACCTGGGGTGTCTGTCCCATGTTGTTTACACAGATTGTTATTATCAGATGTGCCAGTCCTGGCCTCATGTGGCGGGAACTGTTAATGGACAGCAGGTTGACCCTGCACCTACATTGATAGCATGATACAGGTATTCCCTGTTGTCAGTGGCACCTGTCCATACAGGGCATGTTTCTCAGGCATGGTATGTCCTTTGTGGGTAACATTTGATGATACAGCAGGTGTTGCAGGTGTCCAGTGGGGAACATAGGGAAGGTGCACTGTTGGCATGTACATTCCTATTGGACTGATGGACAGGATGCCATGACCTCTGTAGCCCACTGCACTCACACCATGATTACTATCAGTGGGAAATATGCAGGGTACTACCAACATAGCGGCTGTTGCCTA
The DNA here is from genome assembly GCF_019279795.1 of Protopterus annectens. Taxonomy (NCBI): domain Eukaryota; kingdom Metazoa; phylum Chordata; order Ceratodontiformes; family Protopteridae; genus Protopterus; species Protopterus annectens. The sequence goes on from NC_056732.1 coordinate 595,356,202, forward strand.
GGCAAGTGTGTGTGTATGAGACATGGGTTGAGAGTGTTCTCTGAGTAATACAAAGGTTGCTAACTTTGTTTGTCTGGCCTTGATGTTACATGTAGGGGTATGGATTTGCACCCCAGCCTCTTGGCTATTTCACATCTGTTATCCCTGTACAGTGGACACTGTGGTATATACTAGGGTCACCATATAAGAAAGTTGCAAAACCCACTCCACATTGATTCTCGGCTACTGCTTTCTGAAAGGTGTATTTCACAGTGAATGGCATCACCAGTCTTGCCAAAGTAGGGCATTTGAATTGTAGTCGGTGTGACTAGCCTAAAAAGAATTGCTCTCTACACAAACAGAGACACACGCACAGTTGCCATGTTTGAAATAGGAATTCTTATCTAACTATTTTTTCACACTACAGCAGCACACAGTTATAGGACGTGCCACAGAGATTACTGGGTGACAGTTTTCCAAAAGCTATATTTCACAGTGAATGACATCAGCAGCCTTGCCAAAGTAGGGCATTTGAATTGTAGTTGATGTGACTAGCCTAAAAACCATTGCTCTCTACAGACAGACAGGCACACACACACACACACACACACACACACACACACACACACACACACACACATGCACCCAGACTTGCCATGTCTTGGATTAGATCTCCTGCCTAACTAGTTTATCACACTATAGGAGTACACAGTTATAGGATGCTCCATGGAGGTTATGGGGCTACAGCTTCCCAAAAGGCGTATATCACAGTGAGTGACATCAGCAGCCTTGCCAAAGTAGGGCATTTGAATTGTAGTGAGTGTGGCTAGCCTAAAAAGGATTGCTCTCTACAAAGACACACACACACACACACACACACACACACACACACACACACACACACAGTTGCCATGTATGGGATTAGAACCCCTACCTCACTACTTTATTACACTACAGCAGTACACAGTTATAGGACTCACCATGGATATTACTGGGCTACAACTTTCCCAAAGCTGTATTTCAAAGCGGATGACCTCAGCAGCCTTGATATAGTAGGGCTATTGGGAGGGCAGTGTGTGTGCATGGGTCATAACCCATTCATCTAGATGTTGACACACTACATGCGGGCACATGCAGGGTTACATTCCACAGGTATGTGTATATAGCTGCTAGATGACTACTTCCTTGTACAGTCATGTTGCACAACTAGCACTTGCACCATATAGTCTGTAATGCTGATGGATACCGGTGGCTAATGTCTACAGTCAGTGACATTTAGACCGTATGTGGTCGCAGCCATTTTGCTGTGAACTGGGTGGGATAGGCCTCATAATGCATGGCTCCCTGTCAAAGTCACTCTCTTCCACACATCTATGTACATCTACTTTTGGCTTATTATAGTGTGCTGTCCTTGGATATATATCTGTATTCCTATCCACTGTGTGTGCAGAGCATGACTGGTGCATATTGAGGAGTGTCTGCACTAACATCTGCAATTGTCAGATATGTATGGTCCACTGTTGTTTGCAGACATGGCCTTCATTTGTTTAAGTGTGTGAGCATGCCCAGTATGCCCTTCTGTATTGAATGTGTGGATCGATTTCAGGTAGTTTGCACTCCAGTACAGACCTTTGTGATGTACAGCTCAGTAGCAAACTCTTTCTGCAGGACATCCATCGATCATTTGGCAATATGGGGACAAAGTGTGCAGGGAATAGTGTGTACTGTAAGTGATTGTGTCTGTGCTGCTTCAGCTGCATGGTACTGCTGTTAACCAGAGATATTCAGACATGTGTACCATTATACACTGTGATGTTTTCTGTCCTCATGTACTGTCAGGTAAACATTCCTGCTCACAGTGATGTCTTGAGGGACAAGGGTGACTGCAGCTGTATGCGGTATTGTAAGCAGACACTGACATATTCATGGTAAGTTATGGCATTCTGGAGGGGGAACTGCAGACACTTGCTGCTGGGTCTGTGTATCTGGTTCAGCACCTTGGTACAGTGCTGGCAGAGGATCCCATACTTATACATCCATCGACATGACAGTATGGCCTTATTTTACTGTGGTGATACCTCACAGCTGCACAGATTCACACAGGTTACCCAGAGGCAGGGGCCATGAATCAGGACATTACCCCTATTGTGGTGCATGGGCAGGTATGTAGCCACCCATTTATGTGTTTGCAGCCAGGGATAGTGTGTGAACACAGCTGTGTGTTGGACCTTGCACATTCCATGCTGCCCATGCTGCCACCCCCCCTCTGTTATTCTATCCTCTTCCATACATTGTGCATACATTATCTGATACTTTCCTTAAGGTTATCACCCCATCACAGCTGTGTGTTGGTGTTGGTCCACAGTTCATGCAGTGGGACATGGTGGACATGTTACTGTGGTTTGTCCACGTGGCCTTGCATATGGGTTATGTGGAGTGTGTTATGTTATTTGGGTATCCATGACATAACATGCATTGGCAGTACATGTAAGACACAAGCCCTTGGCAGGGGCCTGTGGGCCATTAGGTGTTGATGTGGACCAGATGTGGCAGGCCATTGCATTCTTTCAGTCCTACAGTCTCATAACATCATACAGTATATTCCCCTGGGGTGACAGGGTAGGTGGTCTAGGTGTTCATGCTAATACCTTCTATCAGTCTTGTCCTGGTGATGTGGATGCTGGCATGCTGCTACCTACAGTTAGCAGCACCCCTCCATGGGACACCTGCACTGCATGCTGCATTATTTCACTATTACCATGTACAGGTGGGGTCATATTGTACCCATTCCCCACAGCAGGGATACAACCAGAGAGGTACCTGTGGGTGGTGTTTGTGTGAGCTGGGTGTATGCGTGCTATGGACACTACTTGCATCTGACATATAGATATGCATTGGGCATTCCAGGTATGCTGGCATGTGCAGGTACATCAGCTGTTTCCCAATACATCAACCCTACCTCCTTTGTGATCTGCAAGTGTTCAGGCAGGCAACACCGGTATCCCCTACTACAGGACTAGATAATGTCATGCATACCTGTATGTACAATTCCAAGGGTGTCTCCATTTCACAGTGACAGAATATATACTGTATGTCTGGGATACTTCCCCCTGTGTACTGCTTGTATATCTAGCCCAACAGCCATGCCGAGTCAGTCTTTCAGATGGTGACGCAGATTACCACCATACATTTACAATGGCGTACTGCTAGCATGTGTTATACTGGTGGGTATTGTCTTTGGCACTGCAGTTGCGAGGACATCTCCCTGTCATCAACAGTAGTGGGCAATGGCCACCAGGTCTTACCTCAACATGCATACATACTGATCACTCTCACACAATATGAAACACACACCAACCTAACACACACATATCTGCATATTGTGCAGATGCTACAACCTATCCTGCTACCGTGGCCATCTCTGTGCATCTGTGCTCCACTGGTATTATACCTGCACATACATGTTACTACATTTCTAAACAGGGTTGTGTGGGGACACATCTGACTGTTACGACGTGTGTACATCTGGTGGGGGGGGGGCACACCAGACCATTACTACATTTATAAATAGGTTTGCAGGGGCACACCTGACGGTTACAACATTTCTAAGTAGGGTTGGGGGGAGCACACCTGACTGTTTCTACATTCCTACACAGGATTGTGGGAGGGGGGCACACTTGACTGTTACTACATTTCTATGCAGGATTGCGGAGGGGGCACAGCTGTCTGTTTCAACATTTCTACACAGTGGTTGGGAGGTGGCACACCTGACTGTTACTACATCTCTATGCTGGATTGGCGGAGGGGCACACCTGACTGTTTCTACATATCTACATAGGAGTTGGGGGGCACACCTAAGTGTTACTACATTTCTACATAGGATTGTGGGGAACACACCTGACTGTTTCTACATTTCTACACAGGATTGGGGTGGCACACCTGACTGTTTCTACATTTCTGCATAGGATGGGGGGGGGGCACAGCTGACACTTGCACATATTTGCTATGACTGTACTGGTATGTCAGGTAGTCCATTTCATTCTGTATTCTAACCTATCATGCTGACTAGAGGCATATCAGTGTACTACAGGTCTTAGCTTTGATTGCCTACATATTAGTTTCTGACTTCCTACCCTTCAGAATTAACATCCCACTGCTTGACCTGCTGTAGTCTGTCTGTGTAGGCCTGGGAGGCGAGGTTACCCATAGGCATCATTCAGAGGCCATAGCACAGCTTTTGTTTGTGTTTGTCTGCACCTGTCCTACTGCTTGAGACTTTTGTTAGGTATGTGAACCTCCCTGACTGTAATGTGTGAGTCATATGGACACACATGTCACCCAGCACATTTCCTGCAGTGGATTTTGTCGCCCTATGTAGTACTGGCTACTATGGTGACACCAATATTTGTTACAGATCTCATGGTGCAACTATAGGTGTCTACTATCTGCTGGCATATCATTCAGCTACCCGATTCCCTTGCTGCTCACATCCATACAACAGATACAGATAACAACACATTCTACTCCATTCAGCAATTGGTAGGTTGAGTGACTTAACTTGTGGGTTTGCCAGTATTGAGGGTGGTGCTGCAGGGCTGCCTATGTCGGATGCACATAGTACACTCCCTACACATGGTTGAGCACAGGTAGTGTCATGTCTGGCATCCCTTTTACTGTATGTGTGAGTCAGAGAGATTTGTCATTCCCTGGGTCCCTCCTGTGTCATTGCATGCACTATGCGTTGCCTCTTTGCCAAGGCCAGGGCATACTGGGCATGCCTCCTTCTGCCTACTGAAGCAGGCTCAGGTTGTTCCTCCTCTGAATCACTCTTTGCCTGTGCAGGCCTTGGCAATGGTGGGGGGGGGGGTGGCTCTGCCCCGTGCTGTTCCTGCTGCAGCTGATTCCGCAGGATTATATTGTGTAGCATGGCACATATGATGAAAATTTGGGTACATGTAGCTGGTGAGTACTGCAAGGCTCCACCAGATGTGTCCAGGCACCTGAATCATGAGATGAGCATCCCAAACACATGCTCTATTATAATTCTGGTCTGTGCATGTGCCTTATTATGGAGTTCTTGTTCGGGTGTGTGTGCATTTCTGATGGGTGTCATCAGCCACGGCTCCAGTGCATAACCAGCATCCCCCACTAGGTGACCATAAGGGATGTCCCCATTGGCAATCTGGTACAGCTGCATCAGATGCCAGATGTGGGAATCGTGATGGCTTCCAGGGCAGCCAGCACACAAATTCATTATTATGCCCTGGGCATCGCACACGACCTGGCAGTTGATGGAGGGGAAGTCCTTGCAGTTTATGTAGACCCTACCCCGCTCACTGGGTGGTGCTTTTATGTGTATGTGCATGCAGTCTATAGCACCCACTACCTCAGGGTATTCTGCTATTTGGTAGAACAGTTGCATATTGCTGGCCAATGCCTCATGGGTGTTGGGGAAATAAACATGCTCACCGGCATGTGCTGACATGGCATCCAGGAACTGATGGAATACCCTGGATACTGATGCCTGTGAAATCCCCATCATATCCCCAGTTGGCCTTTGGAAGGAACCTGTAGCTAGTATTCTTAGGCCTACACATACCTTGGTGTCCACTGGGATGGGTTCCCCTCTGTTAGTTCTGTGTGTCAGGTATGGCTGGCACAGCTCAACAATTTGCTGTAAGAGGTCCCTGTCCACCCTATAGTGCTCCACTATCTCCAGCTCATGTAGCCCCTTGTAGCTCATGTAGCCCCTTTTAGGTTACCCTGGGTCTGTACACACTTCTCTGTCTCCATAGTGTGTGTTGGTCGACAGCATTCACATCCTCACCACTCTCAGCCTCTTCCGCATGTTGTTGTATGATAGTTATTGCAGCCCCTATAATTTTGTTGCTTTGTTTGTTAAAACTTCCCCACTTGTATACAGTGGTGGTGTAGAGTATGGGAAAAACCAGAGGGAGAGGTGTTTGCATAGTTTATAGTAGTGTTCTGGGCTGGGCTGGTCTGCTGCCTGTGTAATTGACTGATTCTGGTACATTTCACCTGCCAACTATACTAGTTCTCCTAGATTACCTTCCTACTGCTGTTTTCCCTTCCCATTGTCTTCCTGTTTAATCCCGGGGGGTGCGCCGTGCAAACACAGTGCTCAAATGTGCACAGAGCTGCTATTTCCTGGTTACTTTTTTTTCCCTTTAAAACCCGGTGTGTGGCGTGCACACCCGCTTAGGCAATATAAAAAGTGTTAGGAAACTCAGACACACCCCCCTTGCTTAGCTGTGCTACACTTGGAGCAAACCTGAGCCACAGGACTCCAATCTGCTGACAGCATGGCTGACACACACCCCTATGATGACAGCTAACTCTTAAGCTTGCACCAAACTATTCCTGCTCTTACATAGTTGAGAGCTGACTAGCATGCAGGGGAAATCTGGCATTCACTATCATTCCCCTCATTTGCATAGGATTGCCTGCTAATGCATAGTTACATGTCCCACACTGAGCCTCCCGCCTTAGCAACCACTATTCACTAGCCATGTTGTCTTCTTCCTGCCATTGGGTATAATGACAGAATAATGATTTTAGTTAGTGCGCCATGCATATTAGTGAAGGCACACTGCCTGAAGTCCTAATCTTACATTCTCTGTGTAAGAGTGCAGGGGGCATGTCTGAGAGCAGATCTCTCAGAATACACATGCCTTTGCAATGAAGAACCACAGAAAGGCCAAAGGAATGAGCAAGGCCGCTCATAGGAGTCTGCATATTCCCAGCAACATTCCCCCACATGTACAACAGTGATATTAAATACAAATCAAATAAACAAACTTGTTTTTCTTAAAGAATCCAATTAAAGCTAACAGAAGGTGCGCAGGTGTGCCCATCGCTTAGCTACAGTTAATGCAGCTTAAATGGCTGAAGAGGATAACAAGCAAGATATATGCAAATGAAGCAGTATAGAAATAGTGTAGTGGGCAGAGCAGGCATTCCTGGTTTGAGTCCCACTGTAGCACATTCCATTTTCCATGGCAAATCACGTTATGACCAATATTTTAGTTGCATAACCCACTAAATAACATATTTGTGAACTGGAGTACTGCATTAAATGCACATGTGCGGTGTCAGTATCATAATGTTGCAAAGTCCCCAGATAAGCACATGTGTCCCATACAGTATATGTACATAGGAATCATGGATACAAATGGAAGGTAAAATGTGTACTGAATGACAACTCCATACAGCTTCCAAATCCCCCACCTTCCCAAGAACCATTACATATGACTGTCTAAATCAGTTTAATTGTAAGTGGGAGTAAACACCAGTAAGCAAGTGAAGGTGGGGGATTTGGAAGCTGTATGGAGTTGTCATTCATTACACATTTTACCTTCCATTTGTATCCATGATTCCTGTGTACATATACTGTATGGGGCACATATGCTTATCTGGGGACTTTGCAACATTATGATACTGACACCGCACAGGTTCATTTAATGCAGTACTCCAGTTCACTTTTAGGTTTATTTTCTTATTTTCCCTCCGATCCCATTTGAATGTCACTGCCCTATGCTTAAACAGCCGAGATCGGGTTAAAAAAAAAAAATTGATTTTTTTTATTCATGTCTTTTCTATGCCAGTGGACTTATACTTGGCCATTGGCATGCTTTCTACATGATATCCACCCTTTATTTTGAGCTGTCATGGCCCTGTTTTGTAACTTGCAGAAATGTACTCCCATTATTGGCGGAGTACATTTCTGCAGATTTCACTAGTCCTGCACTGCCAGTTTCCATTTTCCGCAAATTCACCTCATTTGGATTTCTCCTGCAAATGGGGTAATTTGCATACAGGGCCTGAGTCCATGCAAGAATAGTGCAGGAGTGCTCATGCAAGTCCCTACAGGTTATTCCTGGATTGCATGGCAGACGTATTGCCTGCTGGAGCTCCTGCACTAATCCTGCATTCTGTGCAAGGCTTGCAGAATCTGGTGGAAAATCTCTATAATTTTATCAGTTATCCTAAAATAAAAGTCCTATTTTCTAGTCAACGATTTTTATTTTATCAGAGAATAATAAACAAATATGGCAGAAAGTGATGACGTAATACCATTCTAATCAGTGTCATGGCATGTTCTCAAAAAAAAAAAAAAAAAAAAAAAAAAGAGTTTTGACTTATCTCTTAACCGGCTTGAGAAATATTCAGTTATTTAATATTTTTCCATTGATTTCTTAACTGTATTCAACAAAAATCTCGGACTAACAAATGCCATCAGCAGATTGTTTTAATTTGAGATGTAAATGCTTAAACAATAAGAAGTGAAAGGTGCTAAAGTAGTTGTACTATCCACAAGTCTTGAGAAAAATATCTCCAATTATAAATGTAAAGTTGTTGTTGTATCTTTTGGCTTTTCCCAGTTAGGAGTTGCCACAGCAGAACTCCGGTGCACTAATGATTGGCAGTAGATTTTTACGTACCGACTTGCCAGGCCTGACGCACAACCTTCAACAAAGGTATGCCCATTCACACATGTCTCCACACAGAAGACACTTTAACTGAGAATCGAACAGGACTACGTCTTACTGTGAGGTGACAACGCTACCGCAGCACCACCACCTAGACCTTAATATTCAGTGCTTACCAAATGAATATGATATCTTTTGGCTATCCATTCCTTTTTTCTTATGTGATAACTTGTTAGAGCTTGTTTGTGGGGGACTTTTCTAATGCTGCATGACAATTCAAAAGCTATGATTTTGTTTCAGAAGAGGTATATCCAAAATTACAAATTGAAATTCATTTTACACTGCTAATTCAATGGAAATATTCATAGATCCAGATAGGTTTCTAGACACAACATGCTTCTTATTTTCTATCACTCCTTTTAATGGAGTGTGGCAACCATTGTCACCTGTTACAGAATCTACTGACACAGGTGAGTATTTATGGTTAATCCCAAATGGTTTGGATTTGGTTTACTTATTAATACTTAAAATACTTCATGTATTGTAAGAAGTTGTCTTACTACAAACAAAATCTGCATTCATTCATTTCTCATTAAAAGTACATTTCTGTCACGTCATTGCAATTAAAATTAACTTTACAAGCAATATAGGGATGCACACTAAAACATATCTTTCCTTCTTTATACTTGAAAAAATAATATTTATTAATGGCACTTACTATTTTTGACAGTCTGCATTTTCAGACTATTCCCTAACATCACTTACATGAGCAGATTAAATACATGTTCCTGAACTGTGTCATAATATCATAAAAGTGAGAATATGACTACACTTTGTAAGATTATCAGTAATGTATTTCACAAAACTATATGTTTTATTGTTATGTAGAAATGAATTTTCTGCTTTTGTAACATATGAAGGTTTCTATAGAATCATACATTTACTGTACTTCATTTAGTTTGTGTATGAACAGACAGCGTTTATGGTTATGTGTCAAGTCTGCAATGGACATGTACCAGATATCATCATTAAGAAAGTATGACTATTGATTCTGTACTACAACGAGAGAGGAATCAAACAAAAGCCATTATGAGTCTTTAAAGAAGGGGCTAAATGGACAATGTCACCCTATTAGAGAATAAACATTCTCCACCAGGGTGTTCATTTACAGGTTACACCTGGTAGAAGACAGGTCTGCCACTTCACAACAGCAAAGCTTGGACAGAAAAAAAGTAAATGACAGCCATTTTTTTTTACTTTCAGTAAATGTAGCTTTGCAGTTTAGTGACCATTTTAAAAATAAGTAAATAAAGAAAAGAGTGTGTGTGTGTGTGTGTGTGTGTGTGTGTGTGTGTGTGTGTGTGTGTGTGTGTGTGTGTGTGTGAAGAGCAACAGAAAGAGACAAAGGCAGACAGGCTGCATACTTCTTAACTTCTTTCAGTTGAAACAGGCAGACCATCTACAATATGATGCATCGTCAATATGAAGGTGAGGTTCAAGTGCCTGGAATTAATGATTGACTGAAATCTTCACTGATTTACCAGCACATCAAATGCTCTGTGTGGGACAGAGTAAAACTATGTAGCATAGTAAGGGGCATTCTGTAAGATCAGAGACAGTTAAGACATATGAGGAGGTTGCAATGCTTTGCAGTGTATGTTTTTTTACCTTTCTTTTCCATTATTTGATCACAATGAGACATCTGAGTTATAATCAGTTAGCAAAATGTCCATAACTTTGCATCACATGTTTATATTTTTGTGTGTGCATGTGCACATGAATGAGGGCATGCAAAAACTTAGTACTGGAAGCTGTGTGTGTGTGTGTGTGTGTGTGTGTGTGTGTGTGTGTGTGTGTGTGTGTGTGTGTGTGTTTCCTCTTAGTTATTAGTAAGATGTATCATGCAAACTTTCACTATAATGTTAGGTAGCCTCAGTATTTGAGCTTAACACAGAGTATGCATAAAAAGATATAGAATAGCCTGGTAATCCTAGGGCTCGTGCACTTGATGAAAAAGAACAACAGTTTAAGCTCATCTGCTTTTCATCCCTATGAACTGTCTTATAGGAACCTTGTCCCAGTTTTTTTGTCATATTAAAACGGATTTGTGGAATATCATTTGGCTTTTGTGTTAGTTTGCTACATATTTTCCCTGTTGAGTAGTACCCTGTGTTTTGAGTTGCCTTTTTCATAATCCATGAAACTCCTGTATACCAAACAAAACAGGTACTTGATCCATCTGGACAAACAGCATATTCAGCCCCTTGGGATACTGTATCTTGTTAACCTACTGTAGAATATGCAGTGAGGAATGTGTTTGTTTTTTAGCATGACATTAGTTATAAGAGGTTACTGTTCATTACAAGAAAATGTACACTAGAGGAAAGGACAATACAGCAGGCAAAATACTTTTCACTTCCTATCCATCTTTTTTTTTGTAATGGTAGAAGCAGTCATTGGTCCTGGATTCCATACTTATTGCAATAATTTCCCATAGTGTTCATCAAATTATCAAGTAACATTATAAATTTATTGTGAGACATCCTGCCATGACCTGTGCCTATAGCTGTTAGGCTGATAGACATTGGGCATAACAAGAATCTGGCATATACTTGACTGAACCATTTATTGCCATTGATGATATTCTGTTAGATTTGCCTTTATATGCTATACATTTCAATCAATCTACAGTGATTAAACAAGCAGAATATTAATGCTAATTTGAAGAATTATATTACCAGAAGTTCTACATTTACTCTACCCATGATCTGAGCATTATGTTATTCGCAGGACTCCCTTGTGAAATGTCAGCACTCTTAATGAAGAATGCAGACAAGCTAATAAAAAAAAAAAGACAGACCCCAGGATTCATGAAGCTCGGCGCAAGGCCGGCGTTAGGCTTGCGCCGACCGTGCGGCATAAAGATGGCGCAGTAGCACCAAATGCATATTAATGAAGGCGCGCTGCCGCCACAGCCACGTGTATAGGAAAGGAGCGTGAGTGCATAAGGCGTGTCGAAGTGCCACATGGAGGCGTGGAAATGTCAGCTGTCAACATGCAACCTAAAATGCTTGCATATAACAATTTGCAAGCAATAGTAATCACATCTGTCAGTGCCCGTGGATACTGAAACGTATGCAAAGCATGCAAGACAGTTCCTGTGAACACAAAATGAAGAAGCAAACACAAATGCACGGTAGGGAATAACGGGTCCCTATCCCGTGAACAAATGACATTGAAAACCGTGTGCCCGTAGTCCAATGCAGTGTAGATTCTTATACCAAGTGGAAGTGAAATACATCATATGTTAGCGCGCCACCAATAGGTACGTCCAGCCCAATGGTCAGGGTCACCAGCTGACCCATATTGTGAGGGAGGGTACACAGCTGGGCAGATGTGTCCATAACAAAAAACACAATAAATGTAGATATCTAGCGACCGTATGACCGAATTATATCCCACAATGCATGTAATAGTCACATACAATTGGTATGTTCGTATTTCACATACCAAATGTGACAGTAAATAGAATAAGCATGTAAACGAAACAGAGGGAGCATATAAATTGCTACAACAATAAGGCAACATATAGGCTGAAAGGAACAGTATTATCTGTACCATTGACTGTGGGTACGTGTTGTCCAGTACATTCGGATTTGTGTTCGGAATATATCCCATCCTGGACATAGGAAAAGGTGGCATCCTACCAATGATTAGAACAGTCGGCCAAAATCTGCACATCAGCGGACCAAGCCGAACTTGTCAGGATGTGTCACAGTTGAACGGGTATTACCCGGGTATACCAACCATGTCATGAAAGTTAAGTATGGCCATGTACCTATGTGCGTGAGGTATAGCATGTGGAAAGTCAAATATGGCAGGGTAGTCCACACAACCATACAGGTACCTGACATATGTAGGGTATGCAATGTGTTACCTTGACCGTGTCATGAGCCATCAACCAAAGCAGTGATGATGGAGTGTCAGGAATATGTGTGTGTGGGGGGATGGGTAATGGCATAATCCTCCAAGGCGACACTGTGTCGTATGCAGAATAGGTGAACTGGAGGTGTATGAGGGAGCACTGGGTGAAGCAGAAAGAAACACAAAAACATGTATACACATCTGCAATACAACCAGACAGGCCACACTGTAGAACACAATCCCACAAAAATATGAATATTAAAATGTGCGATACAAATGTATAGTCATGTCACCGGCACATACCCACAGATTGGTCCTGATGGAACTGACCATATCAAATGCAACACACCTGGATGCATAAAGGACTACCCAGCATCCCCTCCATAGCACACAACCCACTCCCATACCTGAACATCCACCAAATCCAGCCATACTTGGCCTACTGGTTTGGTGCAGCCACATCTACACATAGTGACCACTACGCATATGTAGTAGGTAGTGTCACCCTAGGCAGTTTCAGGATTGCAAACTATGTATCCCTTGCATGTAAAACCCCCAGCACATTTTCATAACGCCAGAAGAATGTTCGGTATTTGTCTTGTTTTGGTCTTGTTCAATTTTTAGGATATCCCTCATGGAATAAGTAACCTGTGTAAACATTAGAATGGGTATGAAGACACGAAGTCTAGTCCTGTAGATATCTGGACACAAGTTAGAATGTGCAGTCGTGGTGCACGAGACTGTCCAGCCCTAGATGGTCATGCAGAACCTACTACCCAGGATCAAACACCTGCCCGTGACGCACGTGTCCCGACACGAATAAGCGAGAGAATATATTGCACACATTCGCATAGTGGCACATGGTATAAGGGTGATGAAGGCACTGAAGTAAACAGGATATCCCCTGATCCACTGTGTGAGGGACAATTAATGTGTGTGTAGGTGTGACCTGACCAACAATGATACAATGCCAAATGTCCTGTGATTGTAGGAAATAACTATGTACCATACTGCATGTAACAGTTGCCTAAAGCAGTCACGTCAGGATAGAATAAACATAATTCGTAGAAGCAGGCAAACAACAAAAGTGTCAAAGGTATAAGGCTCACAGCTAGGAAACAAATGAATGTTCTAAACCTGCACTGCCCATGGCTATGTGTTGGCCCAAACAATCTGGTGTCCGCAGTAGAGTTACCATCTGCCCTGCTTTGCGAGGGACAGTCCCTCTTTGGACAGTTGTGTCCTGACAAAATACATTACAAATGGCAAATGTCCTGGGATTGTAGGACATAATTATGCCCCATATGTTATGTAACAGTTGCAGAAAATAATTATTTCAGTATCTAAAATACCTAAATGTTACAAGAAACAGAATAAGCAACTAAATCGCTACAACAATAGGCTTTTATGCAGGCAAATAAGTAAAGTTCTATCCTTTGTACTGACCATGGGTATGTGTCAGCTTGTAAAAGCTGATGTGTGTTCCAAAAATGTCTTATCTTTGCCATTTGAAAAGGTGGCAACCCTAGTCCCCAGAATACATCCCAACCTGTACATATGCACATGTTAAATTAACATGTTTGGCTCATATAAGTATTGATGTTTTTAGATGTTTTTTTGATTATGTTTATTAACTATCTTAAGAAGTAATAATTTTCAATGATAGTAACAATAATACATTTTAAGTTAAGTTACATCAACAACATATTAATTATATCATTTGTTAGGTTTGTTTGGTTTATTAGTTATTATGTTTAATAACATTAGTTTTTATAACATATATGTATATTTATATTTAAGTACATATACATAAAGTTTTTTAGTTTGTGTATATATAGTTAAAATTCAGTTTAATATAATGCTACATACATAAAATACACAAAAATTAATATTGCTTTTCATTGACACACTTCCAGCTTTTGGCTTGGGATGTAGATTAAATATCGAATTAAATATAAGAAATTTCGTGGGGTAAACTGCATAGTTTAATACATTGTAGATATTAGTCATGCATTATTATGTTTATAACATTTATTTCATGCATTTTATATTTCATATTTTATATTTTAGAGTTGTGGTAATACTTTGGATTATATGTTTGTGTTATTCTGATATTTTGAAGTAATGAGAAGAAGGAATGGATATTAATTAACCATTTAATGAGGTAATTGAACACATGATCTAAAAGTTTATTTAAGGAACGCTGTATTAGTTACAGGTTTGTCTGAAGAAGGAAGGATACTATTTCTTCCGAAAGCGCTAATTAAACTTTGTTTCTTGGATTTTTATACTTCGTGGTAGTGTTTTTGCATTGAGCTTCATACTTCTGGCTTTTATTTTTACCAACATGTACATATGACAATGTCAACGCTACCAATGGTCAGAGCATTCGCACAATAACTGGCCAGCCTCTTAAACACTCATAAAGCCAGTGACCTTTGGGGGAAAGGTGTTAAATGAGAATGACTACTTACAACAATGAAGAGTAATAGACGCATTTAACTGCAGAAAATTAGTAGTATTACAAATCTGTCAACACGTTCCAAGTTAATAGTACTAATATGGTAGAAGTGTCTGTGATTGTCCCTGAGTTGTCATAGCCTTGTCCCTGTCACTGTAGAAACAAGTCCCCGAGTATCACAGAGGTCCGTACACATAAGTACACCAACCAACTATCACATCTGCTGACAGGACTATTGCATACCTGTAGTGAATTTATAACAAATGTCCAGAATAATATTCATTGTATCAATAAATGAATGAAATAGTCAAATTGGAAAGGAAATATGTGGAAACCACCCCCCCCAACCTGCATTATGTAGTGGAACCACTCCCTGCCCTAAATTATGTAGCACCGATCCAATAATGTGGTCACAGGTGCCCAAACACCTGCATCTGTAAACACAGGTAGAATGTTAAAATGTGGATTAACTCTGTCCATGTGCTATGTCTGATGTGCTATGTCTGATCTTTGAACAGCGCCAGGGCAGTTCTAGTCACTAGTCAGCCAAGCCTAAACCCGGACCAGCACATGAACACCCTGACAATCAAACATGCATATGTGCGAGGACTATAAGCGTAGGAGTTCTGAATATGCTTGGAGTGAGTAGACTTGCAGCACGGGTCCAGAGCAGTAGGAAACAGGGAATGACCTAATTGTAGTACTGTGGTTTTCCCAGCAGGAGAATGGATGCCTGCTGTGTAAGGGAAGTGGTGAGGTGTATGTCAGAGTAGCTATGAACCATGGGTATACATATAAATGAGCCAGAACACCAATAGTATAGTGGTTACAGCATCCGCCCAATGTAAAGGCATTCCCAGTTCAAGTACGACTATAGCACATATTAATTGTGTAATGAATGCCTCTGTGCTGTAAAGCCAATATTTATACATGTAAAGGTGACCGCGTTCGCATGGGTCCGTTAACCGGATTCCATCAAAGTGGTACTTTCATAAGAAATAAGGCATATGTAATCCCAAAGAAGTGCCTGTAAACATATGTAACTCAGAATAAGTAGATGCAAGTGCGCCTGCGTGGGTGTACGCAGCTATTAGCATAGCAAATGTATGCTGTCATGTACAGCTGTAACTTTTATATATCTAGATAGATAGATGTGTGTATAGATAAATATCCACAGACATAACAGAAATATGCAATGATATATTTACATATTTATCTATATATACACATATATATAAATATATATATATATATATATATATATATATATATATATATATATATATATATATATATATATATATATATATATACACACACACACACACACACACACATATATATATATTTATATATATATATATATATATATATATATATATATATATATATATATATGTAAGGAATGCCGAAAGATGAAAGCAAACATAAGGGTTGTGAAAGGAATCCAGAGCAAGTAAGGAATTATGAAGTGCTCGCAGCGTATGTCACATAAAGCTGCACAAGTGTGAGTAGAGCACTGCTCTTCACACCAGAGGCAGGGTTATACCAGTGGCCATAACATCATTGAAGTGCTACGTCAACATTGTAAACAGACAGAATGTAGTACATGTTGCGACCACCTACACTTGTAACCCGCAAATCGTTCGTAATCCATAACACCAGGAAAGGCACATATGTGCAAATATGAATGGATGGTGAGCCTGTGAATACACGAGGTGGTATAAAATGTGTGTAGGGCCCCAATGCTCATGACAGGGCAATGTGCAAAGGTGTGTCATGGCTGTGATATCAGGTGTATAATGGCTGTTATGCGTGGAAACACAACACGGGTGTGCAGGAGAAACTATGGATATGCGATTATGGACACAGGAGTGCTAGGTATGTTGCGCCGGGTGCAATGGAGCGGCCTGTGGAGGTCAGCTAGTACGTAGGTGCGATTCCCTGATAGAGCGTCGTTTGTGTGGAGACATGCGTGCATGGGCGTATCGTTGTCAGAAGTTGTGCATCAGGGCTGGCAGCCCGGCACGTAAAACCTATACGCCACCCATGAGAGGAACGGAGTTCTGCTGTGATAACCCCAAACCGGGCAAAGCAGAAAGACACAACTACATGAAGACAACAATATGTTGACGTACAGTCACAGTAACACAAACACACATCCTATCAACAGTAATAATATGAATGTGCACAGAAACAAACACAGTAGCAGGAATAATAGGCTGTGCATTCGAGTAATAGGTCGGATGACACTGTATCACATCCCAGTTAGCAGCTGCACCCCAGACATGAAAAACGCGCGACATCTGTCTGCTGTATAACATGCAATATACTGAGCACAAGTTCACTGGAGTGAAGTGTCGGTGTCATAATGACTAACGCAATAGTATGCTGAAGAAGCAGAGATAAAACCCAATACGCATGCGTAAGTGCCCATGTCCGGGAAATGTATAGGTTAACGGACACACACATGTATATATAGATAAAAACATATATATACATATATCTATATTAATTTACATACACATATATATTCATACAGATATATATATATATATATATATATATATATATATATATATATATATATATATATGTATATATATATATATATATATGGTTCCCTATGAAACCATCGAAGTTACACTACATCGAGAATGACTACATCGAGACTAGACCATCGAAAGAACATAACAGCGAAAACAGAAATCATCGACATTTAAAACACCGAACACCATAACACCGACACACGGAACGTAAACAACACACTACACTACATAGAATACACACTAGCCCTGACCCAAACCCTAACCCTAAGGTCCAACACTATCGCACACTTCACCTACCTGCACCCTAACCCTAACTCACTTACCCACCCCTAGCCCAAGCTCGGACACTATCGCACACTTCACCTACCTGCACCCTAACCCTAACTCACTTACCCACCCCTAGCCCAAGCTCCGACACTATCGCACACTTCACCTACCTGCACCCTAACCCTAACTCACTTACCCACCCCTAGCCCAAGCTCCGACACTAACGCACACTTCACCTACCTGCACCCTAACCCTAACTCACTTACCTGACCACTCCCACCTCCGTCACTGTCGCACACTTACCGGGTCGCGTTAAACATACACCAGTGCTGTGACATTCCATTTCGACGCTTTGGAAGTCGACGATTTCCGTTTTCGATGGTTTGCAATTTCAATATAGAAGTCCCGATCTTCTCATTTTCGATGTAGTGTAACTTCGATGGTTTCATAGGGAACCATATATATATATATATATATATATATATATATATACATATATACACACACAAGGATATACTACAGATATATATATATATATATATATATATATATACACAAACAACAGGTACTGATATATACACATACACACAAAACAAAATATATATGTCAGTGTAGATATACACATGTACATAAATAGGTTACTTCACAGCAATTGGGGTAACATATTTACAGCCCGGGCATATGTGACTGGGAGGTCCAATAAATAAACGTTGTACCCCCACATCGCCCAGCTAGGCCGGACAGACATACAGACAGGCAATACAGATCAATACACTGCTGCTGTTCAAAACACTGGTAGGAAAGTGCCAGTGGGAGAGTTCTGCAAGGTCTACCCTTTAAACATGGATAATGGTGTCCCTTGCGGGATCCTAAAACTTCAGGGTACGTGTGAATCTGCTGACATTAATACAAGCAGGATGTAGGTGTACATGGAACAGTAGGTTGTGCAAGTGTGATAATACATGGGTTGACAAAATGTACGACATGTGTCCCGAGATGGGGAGAGTGGGCAATGTGTAGGGGTGTGCTCATACCCCAACTGCGCTCGCAGTAAGTATTTGTCATGACTGCTGTAGAGGGGTGCCAGGTAGGCGGACCATGGGTATGCATTAATGGGCTTAAGTGTGCAGGTGCTGGTTGGCAGAGATGTAGTAGGCCCACCCAGTGGAAGTCATTAATATTCATATGTGGGCATAGCATATGCCTATACCTCCCTAACCTGAAGAGCACATCTACCGGATAGTCTGTAAACCATCGGGGGAATACACAGAGACCAAATCAGTGCCGTGTACCCGATTAGCATGGACGTCCATAGTTATGTATCAGAATGTAACAAAGTCCAACTGAACACTTCCAGAACTAGTGATATTAGGTGAACAGGTGGCGGAATACAGGTAATGACAGATGACAACATGTATGAGTCATAAACAACATGTACCTCAACAAACATGAATGAATACATATGCTCTGTGACTGTGAATGTGTCTGGTTAATAAAACCAATCATCTAATTGTGTCCCACAGGGTGTTATGCATTGTCCCTGATACAGTGTTCATTCACACCCATTGGTATGTGAGTTCTGCTACTGACAGAAATTGCACAATTTGCTGACCACCTTAGGTAGATGATAGCATAATAGAAGAGGTTGAACACCCATATGCCTGCAAGGGACACACCCGCCTGGGCAGTTGTGTCCTGCAAAATGACAGTTATGGCCTTTGAGTTCAGGAATGGAGGCTATGTAGTGTGTGTAGTGGTGTCAGACATCAATTTGTTGTATCAGTAACAGCTACATGTAATAGGAAACAGTATTATCAATTATAATGCTACATGAATAACCTTAATGTATGCAAACCATGGAAGTCGTCCGTTTACTACTGGCTGTGGGTATGTGTTGCCTTGACACATGTGATAGCTCTACATATAGGGTCTATAGGGCCGCACCATTCTGGATGGCCAAAGTGGAACCTGCTCTGTAGAAATGTCAGATGTACCAGGGAAGAACATACCTACAGCCATGCATAGTACAGAAATATACATATCAGAACAAATCAAAGCGTAGTCTAGCAGCAGTAAAGTTGCTTATGCTACTACATATGACATATCGACGTGTCAGGTATACAAGACCTGTAACAAGCAACCAGTGCAGACATGTACAATATGAGAATGTCCCCTAATCAGGATAGTTGCAATGGCTAGAGTATTGTCCATACCACTCAACTGTCCCTGAATGTCAGGTACGTCCCTGAGTTTGACTGAAAGTTTAACTCTCTCCCTCTTAATGCCTCCTAAAATTAGTGGCTGTTGAAGGAAAGGTAGTGAATTACACTTACTGACTAATGACAATAAGTAAGAGTTATAAACAACTGTTACTTCAGAATATGTGTATTAAGTCATATGCTCTGATTCTGTGAATGTTTCAAGTTAATAGCACTACTTTTGTAAAAGTGTCCCCGATTTTTCTTGACCTGTCCCTGATTCTGTAGAAATGTGTCCCCGATTGGTGGAGAGTTCTGGTATTGTCACATGAGATATGCATGATGAGGGATTGCCCCATGCAAAGTGGGAAAGGTGTCACTCCTACAGTCTCCCGTCGTGCAATCTGAAAGGTGGATAATGTGCAGTAGGTATGCAGTAACATGACTCGGCGGACAACAAACTGAAGTCACATGTCAGCATTACAGAGTATCGGTTCCCATGTATCAGGCAGATGGGAGCAGATCATATGAGGAACATGCATATAATATGATTACGTCACTGGACAGGCCGCTGAGTCCGTACAGTCGAATGCCTGCCATCGCAAAATGGTTACACATACCCGATACTGTAGTCATGTAGTCTGATGTAATACGCATCACAAGGGATCGCACACTCCCAGCGTGCATGACAAATGTAAGCGGAAATGTTGGTGAGCGAGCGGCTGTAAGCGTGTTTGTCTATAAGTATGCCAATAGTGCACTGTCAAAGAAATGTGAAGTCTAAACGTGTATAAGGTGCTGTGAACAGAGGTCAGCAGTGCTTAACACTGTGCAAACCCACGCACAACTGCTCCCACCTGCTGGATTGTGCCTTACCTAGTCTGTATCCAAAGGCGTCGGCCTGTCCGCAAACAAAGTACCACCTTATACACGTGATGGTAGAAGTACCAATAGACCATGGCATATGTACAGACAATAGACCACACACACACCATACAGCGCAGACATCCAACAGTATAGCAATGTACTGGAAGATATGTCCGGACCACTGGTGTATGCATGCCTGGCCATCCTGTGTTTCAGTGTGTGAGCATGCCCAGTATGACTATTACGCATGTTGTAGACTGACATTACTATCATATCGTCATGTGTATGAGCATGCCAAGTATGGTCAACTGTATTGCATGTGTCACATGTCCAGATAGTTAGTACTGTGTTGCTGACCCCTCCGTTCTACACAGACAGGTGTCATGCTGTGTCTGCAGGGTAGCTAATGGTCATGTTGCATTGACAGTTGCTACATGTCTGCATAGCGTGGGGGGACATCCAACCACAACCACAGTCCTACACAACACCGTGGATGGTGCACATGACTCTCACATGTGTAGGTTTGATGGGGGGCACAGCCAACAGTTGCACACATCTGCCGCTACTGTACTGGTATGCCGGGTACTCCATGTCAGTGTGTGGACCTACCTAAATTGCTGGTTGGAGGGATACCAGGGTATGTCAGTTCCCAGCTTTAATTACCAGCACAGTGGTGTTGGACATCCTAGCTTACACAACCTACATCAAACTGCCTGGCCTGCTGTCATCTGTGTGTGTCTTAGGGGGTTGGGGTCATTCATTGGGCATATCCATAGGCCATCGTATATCATTTGTCTGTATTGGTCCACATCTGTCCAGCTGCATGGAACTTGTGTGGGCTGTATGGACACACATGATGGTCAGCCCATAATCTGCAGTGGGTTAGGACACCCTGTGTACTACAGGCTACCATTGTGACCCCTGTATGCGCTATAGAGGTCATGGTGCCACTATGGATGTGTACTGTCTGCTGCCCTACCATTTGGCCACCACAGTCACTTGTATGCTCACATACATACCATAGCAATGGGTAACTACACATTCTAATACAACTTCCACTTGTTGGGCCAATAGACATACCCTGGGTGTGTTCCGGACTTGAGGACGGTGCTGGAGTGCTGCCTAATTTGGATGCACACAGTGCACCTCCTATACATGGCCGAGCATAGGTACTGTCATGTCTGGCATCCATTGTACTGTGTGCGGGTCAGAGAGGGGAAATCCGTGGGTACCTACTGTGTCAGTGCATATGCCTTGTGTTGCCTCTTTGCCAAGGGCAGGTCATACTGTGCACGGGCTTTTGTCAACTGTGCCCTGCTCAGGTAGTTCCATCACCAAGTCAAACTGTGCCTGCACAGGCCTTGGCAGTGGTGTTGGGCTGTGTGGCCCTGCCCCATGTTTTTCTTGCTGCAACTGTTACAGCAGGATAAGATTGTATAGCATAGCAAATACCATAACAACTTGTATGCATGTAGCTTGTAAATACTGCAGAGCTCCAACGGATGTGTCCGGATAGCAAAACTGTGAACTGAGCATCCCAAACACATGCACAAGTATATGTCTTGCCTGTGCATCCGCCTCAGTATGGTGTGAGTGCTCAGGTGTGTGTGCATTGCTGATGTGTGTCATCAGCCACGACACCAGTGTTTACCCAGCATCCCCCACTAGGAGACTGTAGGGGATGTCCATATTGGCATTGGTGTGCTACAGCTGTGTCAGAAGCCATATATCGGACACATCATAGCTTCCAAGGCAGACAGCACACACATTCAATCTCATGCCCTGGCCATCGCATATGGCTTAGCTGTTGGAGGGTATGCCCCTGCAGTGACTGTAGGCCCTACCCTGCTCACCTGGTGGTGCTACGATGTGTATGTGTGTGCAGGCTATAGCACCCAGTACCCCAGGGTAGTCATCCATGTGGTTGAACAGATGCATATTGCTGGTCTACTAATTACGTGTGTTGAGGACATGTACGTGCTCACTAGCATGTGTTGACATGGCGTCTGTGAACTGGTGCAATACTCTGGATGCAGATACCTGTGAGATACCCATGATATCTCCAGTTGTGCTGCATGAGGTACCTGTGGCTAGTACACCGAGGCCAACACATACCATGGTATCCACTGTGATGTGTTTCCCTCGGCCTGTTTGATGTATCAGGTGTGGCAGGCACAGGTCAGCAAGCTGCTGTAGGAGGTCTCTGTCCACCCCATAGTGCTTCAACATCCCCAGCCCATGTAGCCCCTGGTAAGTCACCCTCGGTCTATAAAGTCTTATGTTACCCCAGTAAGGGTTGTTCGGCAGCATACACATCCTCACTGCCCCAGCCTCCTGCACATGTTGGTATATGTTGCCTGCTGCAGCTCGTGTCATTTGGTTGGACTGTGTCGTGAAATGTCCCTGCAGGTATACACCGGTGGTGTAGAGTGCGGACGAAACCTGTGTGTATGCTGCTTGCTCGCATTAACGTACTGTTCATTTGCGGGCTGGCCATGTCATCTGCTGATTGTGCTGATCAACACCTGTTTGTGCAGCCTGTACACCCTGACTACCCCACCACTGCTGTCATCCCTCCCAATGTCACCAGGCAGGTATAGACACATCCCTAGCTTAGGTGTGCTAAGGCAGGAGCACTCCCGAGGCACAGTACTGCAATGTACGTACAGTATGCCTGACCCCCCCCTCCCATGCTGTCAACTATATTCGAGACCTGCCCCCGGCTGACTACACACATATACTCCAGGGACCAGCAGCACACCCTGGTGATAAATGTGATACACTATAGTCAACCTCATCTGCATAGTATAGTCTTCTAATGAATAGTTATATGACCCATACTGAACCTCCAAATTAATAACCACTGCTCAGTGTCGCTCAGATCCATACACAACTGGCAACAGGTGCCTTACTATCACCATATTCGATGTCCCATGCTCTTCCCAGCAACAAAATAACCGGTGTCTACATGACTACAACCCATGGCCCTGCACACTACAGATGATGTGCATTACCACCACGCCATGGCAGATATACATAGATCCCAGGTTATCACGTACAGATCATCCGGCACAAACATTCAATAGTGCTGATTTCCGCAGACATATATGTTCACATCTATGTCCACCTCTACATCTACATATATCGTATATATTATATATCTACATACACACATACATGTACACACATATGTAGATATGGCATTTATATCACAACAGCAGGCCACATGACAGCAATGCATTATACAGGAATGAAAAGGAAACTACATGTGCCACCTGCATCATGTAGTGTTGTTACTATCAAGGCACATGTGTTATGTTGCGTCACACGGATCAGACCGTATCAAGGGTAAGAGTAGGGCTGCTGACAGTTACTCACCAGACCTATTGGCGAATGTATGTGTTGACAACCCAGTGTCTTGGCAGAATATGCAGGCTGTGGACACTATATAGGTCAGCAACAAAACACACTGAACACATCCTGCAGCTAGCCACCCACAGATACCAACACATACGGTATAACTGCCAACCACACACACCTGCCATGCCTTGGAATCAAGCACCTACCTGTCTAGTCTACCACACTACAGCATTATACAGCAACAGATGTCGCTACCGAGTTCCAGCATCACCGCACTCCCACAGGCATAGATCTAGGTGGATGACATCATCCGCAAAGGCAAAGACGCCGATACGGAATGTATGGGGAGTGAGACATCTAAAAGCATTACTCTAACCTCAGGCAGCTGGAAACACACACACACACACACACACACACACACACACACACACACACACACACACACACACACACACACATACACACACACAAACTTGGCAGGGCTGGGAGTCGAACATACACCTAACTACCTTATCACACTACAGCATTACGCAGTTACAAAATGCGCTATCGAGATTACTGGAACACAGCACTCACAGAGGCATACTTCTAAGTGGATGACATCATCCGCAAAGGCAAAGACACTGATAGGGAATGTATGTGGAGTGAGCCATCTAAAAGCATTACTCTATCCCCAGGCAGCTGGAAACACACACACACACACACACACACACACACACACACACACACACACACACACACACACACACACACACACTTGGCAGGGCTGGGAGTTGAACATACACCTTAATACCTTATCACACTACAGCATTACACAGTTACAGAAAGCGCTATCAAGATTACTGGTACACAGCACTCCCAGAGGCATATTTTTAGGTGAATGACATCATCCGCAAAGGCAAAGACACCGATAGGGAATGTATGTAGAGTGAGCCGTCTAAAAGCATTACTCTGTCCCCAAGCAGCTGGAAACACACACACACACACACACACACACACACACACACACACACACACACACACACACACACACACACTTGGCAGGGCTGGGAGTCGAACATACACCTAACTACCTTATCACACTACAGCATTACGCAGTTACAGAACGCGCTACCGAGATTACTGGAACACAGCACTCCCAGAGGCATACTTCTAGGTGGATGACATCATCTGCAAAGGCAAAGACGCCAATAGGGAATGTATAGAGAGTGAGCAGTCTAAAAGCATATTACTGTCCCAAGGCAGACGTAGACAAACGCACGGCAGTGGTGTGAGCGGGACAACTGCCTATCTACGGAGCACTATTACAACACTACATAGATATGAGACGCGTCACAAACAGTACACCCTTCAAGACAGTCAACCAGTGTGTTCAATGTAGGCATCCATCCTGACGTGGGGTATGGACATCTGTTGCCTGGATGACCACCATCGCTATACAGGATGTCAATGGCCATGCCCATGCACAGAGACACATGACCGACACAAGGTGTCACTGGGCATGCTCACACACTTAGTATCACACGTCCGTTTGGAATGTACTGTGTGTCCATCTACACAACGGCGTACTGGGCGTGCTCACACACTTAGTAGAAGTGAAGGGCTATATTGCATGCACACGGATTCTAAACATGGAAGGGCACAGTTTGGAATGTACTGTGTGTCCATCTACACAACGGTGTACTGGGCATGCTCACGCACTTAGCAGTTGCAAAGGGCTGTCTTACATGCACACGAATTCTAAACATGGAAGGGCACAGTTTGGAATGTACTGTGTGTCCATCTAGACAATGGTGTACTGGGCATGCTCACACACTTAGCAGTAACAAAGGGCTGTCTTGCATGCACACAGATTCTAAGCATGGAAGGGCACAGTATGGTGTTACTGTCCCCATGTACATGAAGGCCACTCACATGTACTGACCAGTACACACTCAAGAGCCATCACAAATGTCTCAGGTGCAGATCACAGAGGTAAACGCCGCATTCTACTATGTAGCCCTCAGATATCACCATGTCCTTGGACCAGCAACACACATCCATACATTACCAGAACACCGTGTGACTCATGACCAGTGGACTGTACTTAGGTCTACAGCAACTGTGCAGACTACACATGTACTGACAGGGTTTCATCATGTGTTATGCAATACAATGATACCACTGTACATAACCAGGTCGGCTCTACACATAACATGGGCCGTGGGTCTTACACAGCTGTGACAGATGACTGTCGCTGTACACCAAAGAACACATGTTTGGATATGACATACATGTAATCACAGTAGATATGTGCATGGACCACACACACACATACACACACACAACACATATGTACATAGCATAGCTTTTGCTGCCCTCCGTGCAGACAAGTGGCTACAGCAATCACACGCATGCACATGGAAGGAAGGTCCATGGCTGTTGAATGCTAACAGTACATGAGGTAGCAATGTTGACTGAGGAAACATTCCCTCTGTAATAGTTACCCATGATACCCATCATATCATACAACAGTCCATGTGTTATGTATGTCATCACACATGTCCACCAATTGCAATGCATACAAACATGGCTACATGACAGGCATGTAGGACCAACACACATGTACATGTAGTGGTGTGCATGCAGCTACCATGCATGTGCAGTAGCTGATGTATGTAATTCATCTGTGCCTAACTACAACATGCAGTTGCAATGCAGCCCCATCATTGACACCTGTATATGGTGAAATACTGACAGTACGGTAGGATGTACACCAGGTATGGATGGATGTGTGTACATAAAGTGGTGATCCACCTTTGCAGATGGATGTTTGCCGGGGACGGCTCACAGTTGTGTCACAAGCCATCCTACCATTACATGTACAAACAGTACGCTATGTTACTGTTACTTGACGGTGAAGACATAAAACCTACACAGCGGTCGGGTGTTACTGACTGTAAGTCATGTGTCACCTGTAACACTTACATTCTCCTGTGTGCATATAGCAGCACAATTGCCGAAGGTAGTGTTGGTACACATAATGCAGCCAATACTGCTGCATGTCTGTCAGACGTATCATCATATAGCAGGTGTATCATTCACAGTACTGCCATGTGTGTTTGCTTGTGTGACCATATATGCCACATATGGTGGGGAACACATCCCAATTGCTACACACCCCTGTACACTGTTGTAAAGATCTGTACATACTGCAGTGTGGAAAGCATGACGTAGGCAGGGGTGGTGTGTGTATCACACACATGTCAGCTATCCATATGTGAATGACATTTGTGGACTCCACATTGTGTGTGTGTGTGTGTGTGTGTGTGTGTGTGTGTGTGTGTGTGTGTGCGTGTGTGTGTGTGTCATGGAGTGAGGGTGTATGCTACCATACAGAACAGACAGGATCCCTATCCCCTCAAGGTGATGCAGTCTACTACCCTGTTGATGCTATCGGTCTCAGCCTTACTGGCTACCTGTACATGTTCATTCTCTGTATCACGTCGTGTGGGTGCACTGTGAGGGTGATTACCACATAGGCAGGGTTCCTCACCTCAACACTATTGAGCGTGCGTTATAGTGTTGTTGACCCCGTGAGTGTGGGCATCTTACTGTGTGTTTCTGTATATGTCTGTGTGTGTTCTCATCCTGTAATGTGACAGGGCATTACTGCTACACAGTGAGGCCTCATGCTATCAAGTGGCCTCTAACGTTATCATTGGCCAGACCACTGTGTAAACCCCCACACCATGTCAACATACCTGTGATGTGACCTGGTATGGATGTCACATCTCTAGCCACTGTAGCCTATTAAACAGCCCACATGCTTCTGGATCAGTAGATGTGTGGACATCTGTGGTATGGTAGCCTTTCTAACAGTCAGGTTGAGGCTACGTATAGCATGCTGGTATTGCCATACATGCCTGTGAGTACTCCACATTTACACATGGGAAACTGCAAACATTGCTACTTGTTGGCACATGCAAGTAGACCATAAGGAGGGAACCAGGGCATCATTACCAACATGCTGTTACTGTTGTTACCAAGACACATACTGTGAACATATAACAATGCATTATAAACCTGTACTACATGGTATGTCTGGTGCGTGTCAACAGTACACAACTAATGTAATATACACTTCTCTCACTATTCTGTTCACCCTGTGAATCAGACCATTTGCACATGTCCCTGCACTGATGGTGTGGATGACAGGGATGTGGCACAGGCATCATCATATGCACAGTGTGATAATGTTTACCAGGGGCATAGGCTGGACCAGTGGATGATATCATGTGTGTGGGTAAGGGCCGGTGATCTGATTGGACATGTGTGGTCATTATGCATGTGGATGTTGCGGTGCCCTACAGATGTATTTGCTGTGTGCGTGTATGATTGCACACAGTTCTGCCTTTTGCCAGGCCTACACAGGGGTATTATTGACAGCTCCAGATTGTACAGACCAGGATGTACAGCTCACTGTGTCCAGCCATGGCCACATGACCTGTGCCTGCCAGGGATTGCATGGGCACTACCAGGCAGAGGTTCAGATTGGCTAGTGTCTGATGACACATGTCCACTGGAACCATGTCCCCTCTGGGAACATCCAGCACCATGTCCACATAGCCTGCTGTGTCCTGGTGTGGACAGCACAGCATCAGCTGCACTCCTAGTGCTATCGGCACTATGGGAGCAGGCATGTGAGGTGACTCATTCACGTTGACCTGCACTAGGTGGTATAGCTGGCCTATGTCCACGTGGCCTACACCTCACTCCTACCAGATGTTCCAGCAGAGACAGCTCACGCTCGCGGATTGCCAAGCCATGGTCAAGGATTCCGACCATGTCACCAATTGCCTGTCCAGAACATCAGCAATCTGCTGTTGAGCATTTGCCAATGCCTGGATGTTGTCATTTAGAGTATGGATAGCAGCCCTCTGAAGCCTCTGCCCTTCTCTGTTCTCATTCAGCACATGCCTGTGTCATCATTACAGTCTGGAACATGCGTCTGGTGACACCAGCTGCTGCACTCTGTCCTGCAGGTGCATGTCTGCCAGAGGTCCTCCTATGAGCAGCACTGGCCACATGCCTGTGTGACACATCTGCAGTCATTACACTGACACCATGGTGTGGAGACACACCTTCTGTAGCCACCACACGTTCCTGTTCCAAGCTAACACACGCTGACTGTCCTTCCTCTATGGCCACTGGTGATGGGGTATGTGTTGGCATGAGAACTGTGTGCGGGGAAGAGGGGGACATAGCTGGGATGGCAACCATTGGCACAGATTCAGTTCCTGACAACCCTGCCTGTACCTCATGTATATGTTCATCACTGCTATTATCTGTGGGGGCACTAACATCAGACAGACCGCAGGAGGGTAACGCACCTAATCACCTGTGAATGCAAAGGAAGTCTCTACATTACAATAGACACACACACACACAGACACATAGACACAGACACGCACACATACAGACACACACACAGACATACACACAGACACACCATGCATGTGATTTGACAGACGGCATGCAGCATGCATGTGATACAGCAGACGGCATGCAGCTCAGACATTAATAGTGGTAGTTAGGATACCTTCCTGGGTTGCACACAACAGCAAGCAGGTGTCATATCAGTAGCCATGCAGTTCACACAATCATGGTAGTAGGCATGCATCCCTGTGATACACCATGTGGACCAGCACAGGTTAACAGTACACATGGCTGAAGTGACCTTGACATGTAATCTGCTGACGTGTGCATTGACATGCATACATGTCAGACACAATGGTGTTCTGATACATGTACAGCGTTGTAATGGGTATCACATTGCAGTGTTGTCTGTATGCCCTACAGATAGAATGCAGGTTTAGCAAATGTGTATGATCATGGAAAGGTAGTGTGAGGCGTCTACATTGCTATACAATGTGAAGTACAGTCACTGTGCCATTGCATGGCATCATGAGGTGTGTATATTGCTATACAGTGTGTAATATGCACACATTACATAGCCATAACTGCATGCATACACATGACATAACTGTGGATTGTGACCCACGTTGCTGAGGTGTATACACACCAAACCATGCTGTGTCATGTGACAGGTCATTGGAAGACCTACAGATGACACCCCTGCACAACTACTACAGAGTCTTAGCTGCTTGGCAGCCATGTCCACACATGGCAGACTTGTCACTACACCATGTCCTACATGACATTGATGTACCACACAGACGAGGTGCACGGCTGACGGTGAAGTCCTACAGCAGCAAGGGAAATGTACGGTATCTGTGGCCTGATGTGGTGTCAATGTCTGTGGAAGCTGTACAGGTGACTACTGTCATGCTATGACACAGTCGTGATGTTCAACATATCTTATATGGTTGACTTAAGTGACACCTCCACTAGCTGTGCACAGGCTTTTAGGATGTCCAGTGTACCACATCAACTGTATAATCAGTCAACTAAGGCTATAGTTGGACCATGTGTGGACAAAATGCAACAGGGTGTATACACATCACAACTACTGTGTGGCTACATGTCTCTGGCCATCCTCCATGGCCATGCATGAACATGTGTTGGCCAAATGTTTGTGAAGGTCGTCTATCTCACATGCCTGTGTAGTCCCATATGACATATACTCATAGATGTCAGATATGTTGCCTTCCACAGGGCTATGTAGACAACGGGTTGTATGTTTGGTATGTGGGGTATGTATTATGGGATAGTGTGACAATATTGCAGCCAGAACACTACATGTCTGGGACATGTCAGATGGCACATCACAATGTGTGCACCCATTGCAGAGGCATATAACACACTGGTGACTCCTGTGGGCTTCCCATATCCCAGCTCACTGTGTGGTACTGTATGCGTAACACATGTGTTGTTCCAATGTATAGTACATATGCCTACATTGAACAACACCTCCACTGTTGTATGCACAGCTGTCCACACATGTAGCAATGACAGATACTGTGGTTTCATGTTGGTGTTTCATTTCATTTGTATATATTGCACATGGGTAGCCAGTGTGAATGATGGGAGATGTGATCTGTATATCATGATTGGACCATACATCATGTGTACATGTGTTAACTGACCACATGGCAAACAGATATATGCATTAACATGCCTGATACTGATGACAGTCTCACCTGCAACAGACTGATGTCTGTGCGGCACGCCAGAGGTACCTGTATAGGGGTGACACAGCAGTTTGAACATTATCCATGACTGTATGACAGCCACAGGGTGCACTGTGCATGTTAACACATTTGTCTGTACAATAGCATATAGTATGCACATGTGTGCATACACAGGGTAGCATACTGTAGTATGCAGCATGTGTGTAAACATAAATTGATATGATGTTACATTACATATTGTACAGTGACACATGCAACTAAATGGGATATAATAGTCATATGTGCAGTAGTGACTTAACAAGCAACTCCAGGCTCATTAGTTGGGAGACACCCACCACCACGATGGCAGCTAGTGTTTGTGGATGCTGTTCTGAGGGTGTCCCCAGGCTGGCCAGTAGCTCCTCGGTGTGTGTGAGTGGGGGCTGGGTTGGAGGCCCACCACCTGTTCCACCTTGTTCCCTGGCGATTGCAGTGGCACGCTGTTTCGCATGTCGTATCAAGTCCATGCAGTGTCTGTGCACCTGCTGGTAGGTGCGGTTATGGCCACCCACATCATTAATCCTCCTGTGAAGGTCCTGCCACAGGTCATTATGCTGCTGGGCATGCTATGGCACATGGCTGAACAACACCTCGTAGTTCTCATGGAGGTAAGGGATGAAGACATCATCCTCCTGGCGGCTGTAAGCTGGCAGGCATGAATGAGGCATTATCTGGAAGACATAATGATGGTGACAGGTCACAGTATCACAGAGAAGTACAGAGATACAGCTGCACATACATTTGTATTAAATCTAGTACATCTGCACAGTTATCTTTGCAAATCATCATGACACTGACACGACTGACATGTTTTGGTCACACATGTAACACCCATTATGCATTGGATATCATCACCATATATGTGTGTCACCTCATTACATTGTTCATACTCCATGTGAATGCTGTCTTGATGTGGGCATGTCTTTTTTCCTGTACTGGTGTTCTTACCTATCAGCACATGCCTGGATGTGTCCACAGTGATGCTGTTGACCTTGATGCTGTGTTTATGTCACATATCAACACATACACTGCCTTAATGGACATGAGCCGTGACAATGCACACATACGCACAGAACCTTTACATGCATGTGTTTTGCCGTATACATCTACATGGCACTGTACAGCATTTCAACATCCTGCCACGGATCGCATGTGTTGCACATGTGATAGACATGGGACAATGGCTAGCCGGACATCATTCGCAGGGATGGTTATCAACTATAGCATGCACAGGCAAGGTTTCCTAGCTGTATCCGACAGCCATTTTGCCACCACGAGGTGCATCAGTGTCACATTACTGATCCAGACAGTTAATAATACCTCTACCACGCGGTCATAACACCATGTATGACAGAGATGACATGTGCAGCTTTGATGGACAGGGTTGCATGGTATGGCGGGAGTATGTGACATGTATGGCACAGGGATCTGTCCAGCATGTGGCGATCCTTGTAGTATGACGGTGGCTGTCCATGATGTATGTCTTTCAGATCAGGATATGTACGTGTAGCATGTCCAACATCACAGTGTAGCACACGTCTTTATGCAAGGTAGCCAGCATGCTGCATAGTGGAGGTGAGGATTGTGAAGGCTGGTATTGCCCATCCACGCATGGCCAATACCCCTTAAAGGTGATATGTGATCTGATATTGGTCACCTGAGTGCTGAGTATGCATGTCCAATGATCTCCATGCTCATGGATGGCACCCTGTCATGACATGGGTGCCTCATATTACTACCTACTAGGCCTGGAGACGTCACCAACTCAGGGAGGTGAACTGCACAGCACCATCCCTTACACAGTGTCCGTAATGTTGACCACTGCCTATGTGGTAGTTAATGGATACAGGGTTATTCACCTAGCGGTGACAATGCTATTATCAGCTGTCAGATTGTGCACATATGTCACACACCTCACCCACAAAGCCCATTCTGTATGTTGTCCACAACACTGAGACAGCTATTGCTCCTAGGTCATGGCCATTCACATCCTTACATACACAGATGCCTCCCATTTGTCTGTGTGGTATGGGCTACAATGAGGGGGGGGGAGTACAAAACATTAACCCTGTTTTACTGTAGCTGCCACTGGTGTGATATGCACATGTCACTCTGACACCTTTTGTAATGTTGATT
Organism: Protopterus annectens; assembly: GCF_019279795.1. Taxonomy (NCBI): domain Eukaryota; kingdom Metazoa; phylum Chordata; order Ceratodontiformes; family Protopteridae; genus Protopterus; species Protopterus annectens. The sequence continues at coordinate 595,389,565 of NC_056732.1, forward strand.
CTGTCAACAGGCCACTGGTAGAACACTCCTGTGACATACAAAGGTACATCTAGTATACTCAGTATAGCTGGAACACGGTATGGGTGATGATATCCTATGACCTGTCACAGGTATGCTAGGCAGTGTGAAATCATCCGTACTGCCATCTACTTCTGTACTGCTAACATATACGTTGATAATGGTTCATAGATTTGCAGACCATACTCAGCAGGGTAATAGTGCAGTACCTCCAATTATGACTGTCGTCTCCACTTGTGAGTTGCAGTGGGTTGATATTATCCAACACCCTATTTGTATTGCATATTCATGCTCAGCACTTGTTCAGATCTTGTGAGCACTTCATGAGCTACTAATTACTATAGCACCCATTCCAACTAATTTCTTACAAGTACACTGTCTGTCCTTACATTTCCAGCTTGCTTACAGTACAACAGCTGTTGTACATACGTAACTCACATATCTTGTGAAACATGGTTGAATATACAGGCATGTCCAACTGTCACGTACCAGTGCTATTGCCTGTCTATATGATGAATATGGAGAACATGTGGCAATAGAGCAATTGTCTCATGTACACAGTCAATGCTCACATCCCAACATACAACACTACAGCCTGTGGGAGATGCACATATGAAGCCATGCTGTGGGTAATGCTCTCACCAACCCAGACTGTACCTGGCATTCTTGTGGGGACATGTAACATTTGCAACACACCCCACTCATCACATAGTCTCACAAGATCTTCACCACCACAGGCCACACATAGTATGAGTATGACATTTGCAGAACCTCTCCATACTCTGTGTAAGCACCAGAGGCAGCCCTCATCACCAAACACAACAACAATTACTTATAGCCCACAGACTCATGTGTGCCTATCAAATACAGCCAATAGGGTGTAATAACATACCCAACACACCAGTCATAAGTGACTCTGTAGGCGGTCACACTGATGTCCCACTCAGCAGGCTACACAAGGCAATAGTTGCTTACATCTAGCTGTCGGGTAGCTGGTTCTGTAACATAAGCTATGCACCAATGCCACACCTCACCAGGTACAATTCGACTGTCATTCTCCATGTTAGTTTGACTGCCCTGAGATGTAACTTCCCAGACTACATGTGCAGGGACATGCAATAGCTCTCCAGTCTTGTAGCCCAGAAGGTATCGGCTAAGCCCTGGGGAGCATTCTGCATTCATCCAGACTAGATACCACTGTACAATGACTGACTGTTTCACTTCAACAGTTGCTTATGCTTCTGCTGTCATTCCACAGGCATCCAGTATCTGTCCGCTTTGAATGACATGGTCAACAAAACACGATGCTTTGGCACAGATGACCTGCACCTGTCAGTCCTGGGAATACAGATAACATGTAAGGCTCCTGCTGCTCCTATACTGCCTGTCTTGCACAGTTTCCAATAACATTCACCACCAGAATGGGAACAGGCAAGTAAAACATGGGGTCATGTGACTCAATGCTTGACATCATCTCTGATGCACATAAGCATGGCACTCCTTATAATGGACCACTTCAATATCTCTGCAGTGACTGGGACCTGCCTCTAGGCCCCACAGAGCACACCTGCACTGACAGGTTATGCGCAGACCACACCTTTCAGTCATGTAACTTGGACCAGAACACCCACGGCTGAGGTGTGTCCATATTTCATTATGTTGTACACACCTCCTGGCTGGTTACTTAGCACAATGCCTCAGAGGTGATCCACGTGCAACTAACTGTGGCCAGAACTGCTATACACATGTTAACATGCTATGGATTCAACAACATACCCCATGGTTACTGGCCCTCATTTCTTGGTGTACTGGACAGTAGGGTTCAGGCAGGTACTGCTGATGTGCGACTGACACTACCCCACACTTAACTGGGATAGCTACTCATGTACTGACACATTAGGCCAATGCTATCCAGGATTCATAACCTCCACTCGGCTGGATCAACCCATACACACCATCACCAAAACCAACAATATCCTAGACATGGACATTACCAACATGTCACTGGTGTTCCACACCTGTGGTTATCCCCTCGTTGGTAGTTTCTGAATATATGCTAATCACCCTTGTTATCCCCATCCCGGCACCACACCCTTCACGGCATACACAGTACAAGATTAGTACAACACCTACTACAGACGTCTTATGACAGCAGTAGTAAACGTCATGACACCTGTGCAGATGGACAATGCACATACAAATGCTGAAACATACCCCAGTGCACTTCATTAGCACTTACACGACTGCATGGATCATGCTATTTCAAACAGAGCCATGATGGTAGCTACCAGATAACGGACACCACTCTGAGGGTCCAGTTCCATGGACATAATGTACAACAAAAGGTGGAGGCTGTTGCAAAGTGGAGTACAATCCCATGGGTTTGGTAGCTCAATGGTCAGCCTCAGTAGGGCTCCGGGATCCCTCATCACATCCTCCAAACCTAGCTACGTAAACATTACTGTGACACATTCCAGGGTGTACCACAAAGCATTATGGAGGTATGTCAGTAGTCAATGGCAATACCCACATCTGCTCTGGCATACGACAGTTACTCAGGAACATTACAGAACTGAGTGATGTTGGCAACATCCTGGTGGATGGGTTCCATGCTAACTTTACACCCTCTCACTCCCTACAGGGCCATAATCCATGCAGGAACATTGCAGGGTCCCTGCGGTCACAACTACACAGTTCGAACCTGCACTCTCTAAGGCCTGGAACACAGACTCCATTTGACCGTCCAACATCCCAGGCTGTGATTTACACAAATCTCAGAACGACATGTCTCCCCACTTGGCCACCAGATTCACTAATAGCCTTGTATCAGACATTGTGGCCCCAGAATGGCGCACATCAACAGTTATCACACTCCACACAGGTGGCGCCACAATGAACCAGAGGGACTATTGCCCTATACACCTGACTGGACTGTTCTGCAAGGCTATAGGGCACATCATCATGGAAGTCAATTACAGAGACATTGGTGGGCTCCAGACGTTTGATGCCACCCAGGTTGGACTTGTTAGGACCAGACCATGGCTCCTACACCTGGTAGACTCCTTTGATACAGTTACCAGGATAGTTGATGATGGTAAGGGGGTCCACACAGCCTACATTGTCCTCTCATTGGCTTTCAGCACCGTTCTCCATTCTGGTATTGACAACATACACATCCACCTGCACATCAACCCCTACGTATCAGGATGATATGCAAAGTGGCTCACGGATATGACCCACACAATGAGGGTAGCATACCATAGTACCTACTGTATTTCAGTTACACTTGGCATACCACAGTCCTCAGTCATAGGGCCCCTCCTGTTCGGTATATGCTTCCCTGAGGTACAGGCTAGCACAGAGGGACTTTCCCTGACAAGGTTTCCATACAACTGCATACAAAGTGCCATGATTGATCCACCAGCTGATACAGACTCCCTACATATGGGTGTCACTGTGACGGATACCTGATGTCGATAGCATGGCCTCAAGCTGCATGACACATGGTGCATGAACATCCCCTTTGAATTACACCAATCACCCATTGACTATCACATAGGTGGTAGTCCCCTACATACATGTGACATTTTACAGGATCTTAGTACACACGTATGTAGCACCCACTCCTTTGATAACCATATTGCCAATGTGGCGTGGATATCCTTCTACGTGACCACCCTTATCTGTACTGGGTTTGTAGCTGGAACAAAGGCACCCACTGTACCTCTAAACTCCTGACGTATACACACATTCAAGGGTACAACACCCCATTTAGGGTGTACCTTACAGAACAGCAATGGCTTTACATACCACAACATTAACACACCATGAGGATTATTGAGCTTTGAAGGTTGACATATGCGGCAGTACTACGGGCACCACGACTGTACACATTTGCATACTGCATACTCAGGGGTGACCTCTGCTGAACATACAGGGCCCATTTCCACAACAATATTCATGGATATACTCCACATAAGCAACATAAGCAAAAGCCACTGAGAGCAACATGCTCATGGATATGTGCACAAACGCAACAATGAGTGGGATGTTCTTGAGGGTTACATTCCCAAACCAGACACTCACCATGCTTTGGAACATGATTCCTATGTACATCATGCAGGGACACTCAGTAGCACTGTTTATGAGATATCTCACTTGGTGGATGGGAGACACACATGTACGCCAGGGCCACTGCAGTGGCTGTACTGTGCAGAGGTGCAGGTAACACATGGCTTTGCTGTTCACAGACAGGACACTACCATAGAGAGGTGCCGCCGGTGTAAACACTGTAGTTGGGCTTACACATAGACTTGCCAGACAGCATAGTACCTCATTATGAACCTGTGAAGCTATTACATGTCCTTTGTGCATGGTTAATTGAGTAGCTCTTCCATTTTGGTTAGCTATCATGCTGTTACAGTGTCCCATGACTACAAGCCATATGTATCCTGTTATTGTGTATTGTATATGCCAATAGACAATACCTTTTGTTTGCATGATATAACTGTTATGCTGTGTAGAATATCTGACATATCTACCTACAATACTGTATATACTCGGAGGTTCTAAATAAAAATCTGCTAAGCAGCAGAGACCTCCAAAGCAGACACCTAAGCAACTGCTACCCCAAAACAAAACACGTGCAACACATAGCTCACAAAGCCAGTGTGCCGAACAGTCACAGCCCTTAAGGCTAAACAACACACCTGATACACTTGTAATAGGTGACTCTATAATCAGGCACACTGACGTCCCGCTCACCAGGCTGAACAAGGAGAAGGTCACGGTGAGCTGCCTGTTGGGCACTAGGATCCGCCACATAACACAAGCACTTAGGTCACTCCAAGGCAAGTACAAATATGACTCAGTCATTGTCCATGCTGGTGTGAATGACCTGAGACGTACCTCCCTGGACTACATGTAAAGAGACATAGAGGAGCTCTCTGAGCATGTAGTCCAGGCCGGTATGACCCTGACCTTGAGTAGCATCTTACCCTCACCAAGAATGATGCCACAATATGAAGACAAGATGATCAATTTCAACAATTGGCTTAAGTATTGGTGTCATTCAAAGGGGATCCAATGCCTGTCAGCCTGGGATGACATGCTCGACAAGCCACGATGCTTCACTAGGGACGGCTTGCACCTGTCACCCCTGGGCTTTTGGATATTGGCACAGGCTCTTGCTACCCCCATAGTGCCTTTTTTAGGCAAGGCTCAAAAGACAAACCCACCTCCATAGGTATCATAAGGTATAAGAAACTAAGAGTAATGCTACTCAACACCAGAAGTCTAAACCTCAAGATGCACACACTCAAAACTCTCCTTAGCATGGAGAAAATCGATATCTGTGCAGTAACAGAAACCTGGTTCAAGGCTCCCGAGAGCACCCCAGCACTACCAGGTTATACCCCATACCATGCTTTTTGGTCCTAAAACTTGGACCGAACCACAAAAGGAGGGGGAGTATCAACATTCATCAAAGATACCCACACCTCCAGGTTGGTGGCACAGCACGAAGCATCAGAGTCTATCCATATGCAACTAACAGTGGGTAAAACTGCCTTCCAGTTTATAGCCTGCTACAGACCACCCTCCCAAACCCAGGAACCCCACTCGGCCTTCCTGAGAACACTGGAAAATATGAAGGTCTCTCCAAACACCATTATATTGGGCGACTTCAACTAACCAAACACAGACTGGGAGCATTACTCTAGCTCCAACACCCTAGCCCAAAGGTTCCTAGAATTTTTAAACTCAAGTGCTATGGAACAACTTGTTACCCCTCCCACAAGAGGGGAAAACATACTGGACCTGATCATCACCAACATGGGGACTCTATGCTCCAGACCAGAAGTGTATCCCTCACTGGTAAGATCAGACCATAAACTAATCTCACTGGATATTCACATCCCGACCCCACCCCCTGCCCAGAAAACCACAGTGAAAAACTTCTCTAAAGCAAATGTCACACTCCTCAAAACCGAGGTGGAATCCTTCAAAGCCCCCGGGCCTGTGGAAAATACAGCCCAGACCGCAGAATCCCTTATAAACGCATTCTATGAACACCTTCAGGAATGCATGGATCATGCAATCCCAAATAAAACCAAGACCCAATCCTCCAAAGGCAGACATCCTGTCTGGTGGACCCCAGCCATAAACAAACTATACAATAGAAGGAGGAAGCTACTACATGATAGAGCAAAATCCCAAAAAGGGAAGGCATCTCTGATCAGTATTAGCAAAAAACGACGGGCACTCATAAAATCGTCTAAGGCCAGCTTCGAGAGAAAAATTTCTTTAGTTATGTTAGGAACCTGGGTGGGAATTCTCAGATATGCTCAGAATTAGACCAAAATGCCAAAAAATACACCGAACCCACAAACATTGCCAACATCCTAGCTGACAGGTTCAGCGCAAACTTCTCCCCCCCCACCAAAAGGGCAAATATCTATCCCAGCAGAGTGCTGCCCCCCTGACATCTCAGATGCTCAGGTAAGAGCCACCCTCTCCAAAGCAAAAAACACAGCATCAATGGGACCAGACAGTGTCCCGGGCTGTGTCCTACATGAACTCCAAGAAGAGCTAAACCCAAACATAAAACTACTGTTCAATCTCAGCCTTACTAAAGGATATGTACCCAAACAGTGGCGTACAGCAACAGTGGTCCCTCTCCACAAAGGTGGTGCCTCAACAGATCCTGGAAACTATCGCCCCATAAGCCTGACTAGCTTGGTCTGCAAAGCTATGGAAAGGATCATTATGGACCTCATAAATAAAGATATTGGGGACCTATAGACACTGGATCCTATCCATTTCGGCTTTGTTAAGGGCAGATCCTGCCTCTTAAACCTGGTTGATTTCTTTGAAACAGTCACCAAGGCCATCGACGAGGGGAAGGTGGTCCACACAGCCTACCTGGACCTTGCAAAAGCCTTCGATACAATACTCCACTCGGGCATTATAGATAAGCACACCAGCTTAAATATAAACTCCTATGTCACTAGATGGGTTGCAAACTGGCTCAAGGACAGAACCCACATGGTTAGAATTGCTGGAGCCATGTCAGACTGCAAACCAGTTACAAGTGGCATCCCACAAGGCTCAGTCCTGGGACCTCTCTTGTTCGGTATATATTTCTCGGAGGTACAGGCCAACACGGAAGGACTGTGGCTGACCAAGTTCACAGATGACTGCAAACTGGGCGCCATAATCGACTCTCCAGCTGACACAAACATCCTCCAAAAGGGCCTCATAGAAACAGACAACTGGTGCCAGAGCCATGGCCTCAAGCTAAACACCAAAAAGTGTATAGTCATCCCCTTTGGCAAAAACAAAGTGCCCACAAATTACCACATAGGTGGTAATCCATTAAGTACAGAGGAAGTAATTAGGGACCTGGGGACCCAAGTTGATAGCAATCTCTCATTTGACAACCACGTGGCCAAAGTGGTTAGAAAAACATTTTATATAGCCCACCTAATCATGAAGGGATTCACATCTAGATCAGGGGAGGTCATTGTGCCTCTTTACTCATTCCTCATCAGGCCCATAATTGAGTACAATTCCACTTTTGGGATGTACCTTACCAGACACCTGCAGCAACTGGAAAGACCCTAAAAGTACCTCACCAAGAGGATCAAAGGGCTCAAACAGATGCCATATGCTCTCCGGTTAAAGAAACTCCAGCTCTACTCAGTGGCATACCGCCTGCTCAGAGGCGATCTGTGCCTGACGTATAAAGCCATGTCCAACCCGGAATTAATGGACATGCTGCACCTCAGAAAATCCAAATCCCATCGAGCTATGTGCTCGAGAGACTTGAACCTCATCACTGAAATAAACAGGACATGCTGGAGGGACAGATTCATAACCCAGAGGCTCCCTTCACTCTGGAATAAAATCCCAGTCCAGGTTAGGCAGAGTCCCTCATTGACTCTCTTCAAGAGGAATCTTGATGAGTGGATGGGAGATCATAGGTTTACCCTGGGTATCACTTCTGTGTCACTGTTAGACAGAGGCACAGTATACTAACCTCAAAAAAGGGCATAGCAAAATTAATTTAAAATGGGTGGCAAAGGCCAAACACACTCTGGCTATGCTTATAAATGCCCTAGGGCAGATAGCCTAGTATGAACCTATGAACCTATGAACCTATTACACATATTTTACATATTATGCCATAATGCAAAGCATACTTGCACAGCAGGACCACCTTAGGCATGCTATTGTCATTATATGCCCATACACATGCCTACTGTGACAGTATATCAACATATACTATCCCCTGCTATGGCACATGCTTGTTGGACATACCCTACCACTGACGGTGGGTGGTGTGGAATTGTTCTGTTTAAAGCCCTCATGTAGCATCCCTTGTGGTGTCTGTGATGTTTACCTTGTGGCCCACAGCAGGACACACAATTTCTACAAGCGTTACGATGCTCAGCAAGACATCACTACATAATACCTTTTCCCACTTTATGCATTGCGGACACTTTTAATTAATACAAAACAGGCTATACATACACTAACATACTGAGTGTTCTACATACCTTGTTAGCGTTCCGAACTTTCGTAAATATCTCTCTTACACATTTACTGTTTAAACGGTTCTATGGTATGAGCATATGGTTTGAATGTCTGGCAAGTCATCCTTATATACGTCGATACCTGTAACATGTGGTTTCCTGCCACCAATTGGTGTTCCTGAGTAAATTATTACATGCACATCAGCTGTGCAGCTACTCCATTCACCAATTACGTGGCAACAGTGGGGTATAATTGAATTCTCTACTTGGGCGTTGTCCTTTTGCCCTACCTTCGGGGAGACTGCCTGTATGTGTTTTGTTGTGTGGAATTGCAACTACTATTTGTAGAGACACGGATATTTTGGATTCATGTCCCCCGTGGATTGTGTGTGATGGCTAGAGTATGTGGTTCTACATGTGAGTGTACCTGTCATCTCAACCGTCTGATAAGGGACTATTGGAAACAAAACCTGTAACATCACCGTCTGTTCCATTATACAACAGCTACGATTTCACATGGCACCTTTACAAATGTGTCTCTCACAAGGTATGTTAACGCTTCTGCAGATGTAATTGAGTGAGTGGATGTTTGTGATGTTATTACAGTCTATATTGCTATTGTTTCGTGTGTGGGATATGTAGGTGGGAGTACATAGCATATACAGGTTTGTGGGGACTGCATTTCTACTTATTCCATATATGTGTGTGGGTTCCTTCCCTAATTGAAGACCTATCAGTTAGTAGACTGAAACTATGGTTGTTACGGGCTTATATATTGGGCCGTTGTTAATTGGTTTCTATATAGTATGCAGGTGAGGTTGATACTTCCATACCACTGGAAATACAGCGATATGTAAAGGAATGTTACTAAATGACAGCTGTCCCATGTATTTCTGTCACAGATATTTGCACTCATTGCAGTTGTGTTGGTGACTGAACCTCTTTGGCATGGGTTGCCTCCTTTTCAAATGGCCATAGTGGGACATTTGCAGGACACACATCGGTGTTTACAGGCCGACACATACCTACTGTCAGTACACAGGATAGCACATACTTTTATCCTGACTACATACTTATTCTTGTAGCACTTTAGCTACTTATCATGTTTCATGTAACATTTACATTTTTTAGATACAGGCATAACTATTTAATGCATCTATTACATAATATATGGGACATAATTATGTCTTACAATCTCGGACATTTGCCCTTTTTAATATTTTTTGTCAGGACATAACTGCCCAGGGAGGACTGTCCCTCTTAAAGTGGGACAGGTGGTAACCGTATGCCTACGGCCAGCTATAACCACACCTACCGGAATGATCTACCTCTGAGTTAGCACTAACAGACACATGATGCAAACACACACACACACATTACAGTCCCACGGAAACGCATACGGCACCCTCAACACACACATACACAGACTACAGCAATCACAAACACAGTTGAACACAGTACCTACTTGGACAGCAACACCGGCAGCGATAACTAAATGTCCCTTAATATCGTGATAATATTACACGCGGTTCTAGTGTTATGGTACTGTGTTCTTTCGGTCTTTCAGCCTCGTGATTACACGTGCCGGTATGTGACACATTCCATAGTTGGCAGTATCCTATTTATTTGTACCTCCATGGTTGTGTACATGTCGTTGACCTATCTACATATTTGCAGATATAGGTGAATCTATATATATCAGCATATATCTCTCTTTCAACCTTTCTATCTCTATTATGTATATGTATATGTATGTGCATATATATATCTATATATATATATATATATATATATATATATATATATATATATATATATATAGATATATATATATATATATATATATATATATATATATATATATCAAACAAAGAGAGTGACAGGCAGAATACACCTTTCATTGTGTACATGTCGGTGTATACTGTTACCTGGACTACACACGTTTGTCTTTGAACCTGTCACATTACACACCTGCCATTGGTACATCTTGGGTAGCTTAGTGTTAGGTGATTGTGTACATGATTGCATGTTCTACTCCTGGCAGTGGTCATTTTACCCTTCAGAGCAGGCACTATTAGTACAGGGGTGAATAATGCTGGTTTCACCTGTTCTGGACATCATTGACCGTGATCTGCGTGATATTCAGAGAAGCTTAGCCCTGGTTCACGCATATCCGTATAGTCATATTTAAATGACGCTTACCAGCACTGGGCAAAACATATTCCCGCTAACATGTGGTAAACATAATCTGATGACCTGCATCCAACATGCATTATTCGTGCCTTTGGGATTACATAACATCCCTTGCAGGACGTGGGACCGGGAACATGCACGACATTCACTGCATTTACCACTTGGGCATCTGGGATTTGTACACGTGTTATGGCGTTTTGTATGTGGACTGTACTATGGCTGTTACTCCATACTGCGATCAAGTAGGTAACTCAGTTAGTTTACATATGGATGAGACCTATTAATGGTATGTCCAAGTGATGTTTAATGGATGTGCTCCAGCATTGGGTATGTATGTCACAGTGAGCCACACACTATAATGTGCTACACCTTCACACAACAGTAGGTGGATCATGCTGGGGTGACAGATACCTGTCATGGGTACACCCCATGCTTCGCCACTACATCCATGATTACATTATATGGAGCATCTCATTAACGTACCAGGGAATCCATGCTGAGTGTGTGGGGAACAGTGATTACACACATGGATCCCACAATTGGCTCTGCTCCACTGAGCGACAGTTGGTTACTCAAAGTGGTGGCGACAGCAGACACTGTTTGCCTTGATTGATGAATGGCCTCTGACAATTGGGCGTGTACCTACCGATGTACCTAGGAACCTATACACACAGTACCAACATATGCTGATAGGTGCGTGTACTGTTCAGGTGTTGACATTCCTTGTTCCAATAGCTGTTGTGTGTACAATGGTTGAGGGCTGCCTATGTAGGATTCACACAGTAGGCCACCTATACATTACAATTTACAGGTAGTCGTGTGTGCCATCCATTTTACTGTGTGTGCAGGTGGAGAGGTGTGTCAGTCCATAGGGGTCTACACTGTCAGAGTATGTGCTATACGTTCCCTCTTTGCCAAGGCATAGGCATATTGGGCACGCCTCCTTCTGCCTACTGGGGCTGGTATAGGGTATTCGTGGTCTGAATCCCTCTGTGCCTGTGATGGCCTTGGCAATTGTGGTGGGCTGTGAGGGCCTTCACCATTTTGTCCCTGCTGCAGCTGTTTCCACAGGATCATATTATGTAGCATTGCACATAGTTTCATAGTTTCATTGTTTAGTACTAGGCTATCTGCCCTGGGGCATTTATAAGCCTAGCCATAGTGATGTGGCTTTCGTCACCCCATGTAATGGTACAAAAGTGTACAGAATAGATTTAGAATACTGTGCCTCTGTCTAGTAGTGACACAGTGAAGACCCCCTTACATAATAGAATTAGTTTACTGTGCCTCTGTCTAGTAGTGACACAGAGATGACCCCCGGGGTATACCTACGATCTCCCATCCACTCGTCAAGATTTCTCTTGAAGATAGTCAGTGAGGGGCTCTGCCTAACATGAACTGGGATTCTGTTCCAGAGTATGTGAAGCCTCTGAGTTATGAATCTGTCCCTCCAGCATGTCCTATTCATATTTGTGCTGAGGTTTAAATCTTTAGCTCTCGTGATTCTGATGGATTTGGATTTTTTGAGGTGGAGCATGTCCATCAATTCCTGATTGGACATGGCCTTGCACGTCAGGCACAGATCACCTCTGAGTAGGCGGTATGCTACTGAATACAGCTGGAGTTTCTTTAGTCTGGCAGCATATGACATATGTTGGAGACCCTTGATCCTCTTGGTGAGGTACTTTTGGGGTCTCTCCAGCTGTTGCAAGTGCCGGGTCAGGTACCTACCAAATGCAGCATTGTACTCAATCATGGGCCTGATAAGGGAGGAGTACAGGGGTACAATGACCTCCTTTGATCTGGATGTGAATCCCTTCATGATAAGGTGGGCAAGGTAAAAAGTCTTTCTAACCACTTTGGCAATGTGGGTGTCAAATGAGAGGTCACTATCGACTTGGGTCCCCAGGTCTCTGATTACTTTTTCTGTACTCAAAGGGTTACTGTCTATGTGATAATTTGTGGGTACTTTGTTTTTCCCAAAGGGGATGACTATACATTTTTTGGCATTTAGTTTAAGGCCATGACTCCACCACCAGTTGTCCGTTTCAGTGAGGCCTTTCTGTAGGATGTATGTGTCAGCTGGTGTATCAACTATGGTGCCTAGTTTGCAGTCTTCTGCGAACTTTGTCAGCCACAACCCTCCCATGTTTGCTTTCACATCTGAGAAATAAATGCCGAACAAGAGGGGTCCCAGGACAGAGCCTGACTTTGAGTCTGACATGGCTCCAGTGATTTTGACTTTATGGGTTCTATCCTTTAGCCAGTTTGCAACCCATCTTGTGACATATGGATTCACATTTAAGCTGTTGAGCTTATCTATGATGCCTGAGTGGGGTATTGTGTCAAAAGCTTTAGCCAAGTCCAGGTAGGCTGTATGGACTGCTTTGCCCTCGTCAATGGCTCTAGTGACTGTTTCAAAAAAGTAAGCCAGGTTCAAAAGGCAGGATTTGCCCTTTACAAAGCCGAACTGGGTGGGATCAAGTGTCTGTAGGTCCCCAATGTCTCTCTTTATGAGTTCCATAATGATTCTTTCCATAGCTTTGCAGACCAGGCTGGTTAAGCTTATGGGGCGGTAGTTACCAGGGTTTGTAGAGGTGCCTCCTTTGTGGAGTGGGACCACTGTTGCTGTACGCCAGTGTTCAGGTACATATCCTGTAGAAAGGCTAAGGTTAAATAGCATTTTTATGTGCGGGTTTAGCTCCTCTTGGAGTTCACGTAGCACGCAACCCGGGATACCGTCAGGTCCCATTGATGCTGTGTTTTTAGCTTTGCTGAGGGCGGTTCTCACCTGGACATCTGAGATGACAAGGAGGTTACATTCAGCTGGGATAAGTATTTCCTCTTTTGGGGGTGAGGGAGGGGAGAAATTCGCACTGAACCTGTCTGCCAGAATGTTGGTAATATCTGTGGGTTCAGTGTATTTTTTGTCATTGTGAACTAACTCTGAGCATATCTGAGGGTTTCCGCCCAGGTTTCTAACATAGCAGAAGAAGGCCTTGTGGTTATCTTTAGTGTCCATAGCGGTTTTTCTCTCAAAGTTGGCCTTGGATGTTTTTATGAGAGAACATAGCTTTCTACTAGTGCTGATCAGAGATGCCTTCTCTTTATGGGATTTTGCTCTGACGTGCAGTAGCTTCCTTCTTTTGTTATACAATTTGTTTATGGCTGAGGTCCACCAGACAGGACGCCTGCCCTTGGTGGAGAGGGTCTTGGTTTTTATTTGGGATTGCATGATCCATGCATTCTTGGAGATGTCCGTAGAAAGCATTTGTGAAGGATTCAGCATTGTGGGATGTGGTTTCCACTGGCCCAGTGGACTTAAAGGATACCATTTCAGTCTTAAGAAGTGTAAAGTCGGCATTTGAGAAGTTTTTCACTGTAGTCTTTTGTGTTGGGGGTGGAGGTGGGATATGTATATCCAGGGTGATTAGTCTGTGGTCAGATCTCACTATAGGTTCATAGGTTCATAGATTAGTACTAAGCTAACTGCCCTTGCGAGCCATTTTAAGCTTAGCCAATTATCCCTTGTGGGACTCAAACCTAGCACCTTGTGTTTGTAAGGCAAACACCTTAACCATTAGGCCACCCTCCCAACCCATATACAGGGCAGTCCCGGTCCCCAGTCGGACAATTCTAAACCCAAAAGACAATATGAACACTAGTGAGATGTATACTTCCAGTGTGGAGTACTTTGTCCCCATGTTTGTGATGATCAGGTCTAGTATATTATCTCCCCTTGTGGGAGAGGTGACTAGCTGTTCCATTGCATTTGAATTTATGAATTCCAGGAACCTTTGGGCTAGGGTGTTAGGGCTAGAATAATGCACCCAGTCTATGTTAGGGTAGTTGAAGTCTCCCAATATGATGGTGTTTGGTGAGACATTTATATCCTCCAATGTCTTCAGGAAGACTGAATGGGGTTCCTGAGATTGGGAGGGTGGTCTGTAACATGCTACCAGTTGTATCGCAGTTTTTCCTATGGTTAGTTGCACCTGGATGGTCTCTGATGCTTCATGTGTTGCCACTAACCTGGAGGTGTGGGTGTACTTGATGAATATGGACACTCCCCCTCCCTTTTTGGTTTGGCCCGAGTTTTGGGGCCGAAAAGCATGATACGAGGTATAGCCTGGTAGTGCTCGGGTGCTCTCAGGAGCCTTGAACCAGGTTTCAGTGACTGCACAGACATCAATGTTCTCCATACTGAGGAGTGCATCAAGAGCCTGCATCTTGAGATTTAGACTTCTGGCCTTAAGCAGCATTACCCTTATTTTTTTTCCATTTTTGTTTTCTAAGGAGGTGGGTTTGTCTTTTGAGCCTTGCCTAAAAAAGGCACTATGGGGGTGGCAAGAGCCTTAGCCAATATCCGGAAGCTCAGTGGTGACAGATGCAAACCATCCCTTGCGAAGCAGCGTGGCTTGTCCAGCATGTCATCCCAAGCAGACAGACATTGGATCCCCCTAGAATGACACCAGTAATTGAGCCAATTATTAAAGCTGATCATCTTGTCTTTGTATTGTGGCATCATTCTTGGTGAAGGCAAGATGCTGCTCAGGGTCAGGGTCATACCAGCCTGGGATACATAATCAGAGAGCTCCTCTGTGTCTCTTTTCATGTAGTCCAGGGAGGTACATCTCAGGTCATTTACGCTGGCATGGACAATGACGGAGTCATATTTGTACTTGCTTTGGAGTGACCTGAGTGCGTGTGTTATGTGGCGGATCCTAGCTCCCTATAGGCAGTTCACCATTACCCTCTCCTTGTTCAGACTGGTAAGTGGAACGTCAGTGTGTCTGACTATAGAGTCACCTATTACTAGTGTATCAGGCATAGTGTTTGGCCTTAAGGGCTGTGATTGTTTGACACACTGATTTATTGAAGTATGTGTTGCATGTGTTATGTTTTGAGGTGGTGGATTTTTGGGTGTCTGCTTTGGGAGCCTCTGTTGTTTTGGTAAGTTTTTTGTTAGAGCCTCCGAGTATGTTTTTGTGTTATTATGTGTTTGGTTTGCAGTTGTGGTAGGTCTATGTGGGACTGGGTTTGCTGTGTGTGTGGTTACCTTCTCCTCCTGTCTGATCTTGCCAGTCCTGAGTTGAGAGAGTTCAGCCTCCACTTTGGCTATATAGTTGCATCTCTCACATGTATTTGTGTTTGTTGGGAGGAGGAGAAGGTTGTCTGTGTACATGAGACAATTGTAGCATTGTTTCAAGATTCCCAGATTAACCAGCTGAACTGGAGAGGATGCTAGTAATCTACCACTCGACATGCTAGAATATTATAAGGGAGTGCTGTGCCTTTAAGGGAAGTGGGTACTCACAGGGGTGGTAGGTGGATGTTGTGCTTTCTTTAGTTTGAGAGTGCTTACTTAGAAGAGAGGTTTTGAGAACAAGTGCTAGGCTTATAATAAAGCGAGTAGACTGATTATTATAAGAGTAGAGCTTTCTTAAGGGAAAATTTGAAGAGCAGACTTGGCGGAGCCAGAAAAAGTTTAACCTTGTTTAACCAGTGCGGATTTTAAACAGGGAACTTTAAAAAGAGCTAGAAATGGTCCAAAACAACCAATTACTACAAGCTCTTGTGCTATGAGTATGTGGGCATAAGTGCCTGGAGAGTACTGCAATGCTCCACCAGATATGTCCAAGCAACGGAACCATGATTTCAGAATCCCAAACACATGCTCTATGATGATTCTGGTTTGTGCGTGTGCCTCATTATGGCATTCTTGCATGGGTGTGTGTGCATTTCTGATAGGAGTCATCATCCACGGCTCCAGTGCATAGCCAGCATCCCCCACAAGGTGGCCATGTGGGATGTCCCCCCTGTCAAATACCTGATACAGCTGTGAGGCATGCCAGATGTGGGAGTCATGGTAGCTTCCTGGGCTGCCAGCACACACATCCATGATTACACATGACCTGGCAGTTGGAGTGGTATCCTTTGCAGTTTATGTAGCGCCTACCATGCTCACCGGGTGGTGACTTGATATGTATGTGCGTGCAGTCTATTGCACTCAGTACCTCCGGGTAGTGTGCCACAATGTGGAAGAGACGCATATTGCTGGCCAACTCCACCTGAGTTTGGGGGAAGTATATATGCTCATTGGCATGTGGTAACATGGCATCCAGGAACTGGTGTAGTATCCTGGATGCTGATGCCTGTGAGATCCCCATTATATCTCCAGTTGGCCTTTGAAAGGTACCTGTGGCTAGTATTCGCAAGTTTACACATACCTTCGTGTCCACTGGGGTGGGTTTCCCCTCTGTTGTTTCTGGATCTCAGGCATATCCGGCACAGCTCAACTATTTGTTGTAAGATGTCCCTGTCCACCCTGTAATGCTCTACTATCTCCAGATCATGAAGCCCCTGGTAGGTTACCCTTGGTCTAAACACTCTTCTCCTCCTCCGGGGCCTGCGGTGGTTGTCAGCATCATCCTCCACAACACCGTCAGTCTCTAACACATGGTGATGAATCACAGCTATGGCAGCTCCCAACATGTACATTGTAAAAGTTCCACGTATGTTTACACCTATGGTGCAGTGTTTGGGAATACACAGGTGTGTGTGGGGTGCTTTCACGCTTTATACTATTGTGCTGTGAACACCGATGATGTCGGTATGTACGATCATAGCTACAGGGTATCTTATGTGTTTTACGACAGGAACTACTACTGCGGTGCCTTTGGTGTTGAATTACATTTGGCTGCCGTGGATTACCTCTTGCCTTCCCTTTACATTTCTTCACGTTTCACCTCCCATTTTCTGGCATGCATCCAGCAGCCTACTTTCATTTGTACTTTCCTATACCTGGCTTATCTTGCGTAATGTGTTCTATGGCCACTCTACTGCAGGTTTGCTTTGCTCTGCTATGAAAGTTCTCTTTTCTTTGCAATCCGACACCTCCCCTATCCTGTTTTGCAGGTTTCTGTGGGCAGACTTGTCAGCTGCCGTCCATTGCCCGCAGTGAGTTAATAGGTGTTAATTGCTCAGTTGTACTCCAATTACCCTACTGCAGCATTTCCTTATTTTCTTCCCCTGACCTTCCTGTTTGAGCTATGGTGTGTGGCGCATGTGTCCACTTACCGGGTGTCAGGCACGTTTTCCTCCCTGTACACATGCGCTTTCGGGTACCATATACGCTCTCAGCTAAATGATGCTATACCTACCTCCCCACCCCTGTCCTGCGGCTTTGCTTAGCAACAGCCAGGCTGGATTTGCATTGCTCCAAGGTGCTTACAGCTATGTTGGCACACCCCACTGCTGATGTCATGTATACCTCTAAGACACTCCTCAGTGTTGTAGTGTTGCACCGTATGGTACATCCTTAGTCCGGCGGGACGTTTGTGATTCACTATTACCTGCCTCATTTGCATGGCATTGACTACTAATTCCCAGTTATTACGCCGAACACTGTCACAGACCCTTAGCAACCCTTGCAGCTTGGTTGTGGTGTACCATGCATACCACTGAGTATTATGGTGAAATCATGATATGTATTACATTGCGATTTTATGACATTTGTATACATTTTCTTTGTGTTCCCGTTTGCGCACACATGCCCTGCAGTTGTACTTTGCGTTACTGTGGACATGACATTAAATGTTTTTTAGGTGTTGTGCATCTTTTCTTATGCCATTGGCTGTATATTTAGCCATTAGCATATGTTAACTTTGTAATACATGAGTCTGGTCTGCTTTCATAGCTCCGATGTTCTGTTTGGAAAAATGTAAACTATGTTTTTTGGTTTACATTTCTGTGGGCTTACGCTATGCCTGCACCACTTCATGAATCGCTAAGTACCTTCATTTGCATGGTGCGGCACTGCACATAGGGTGATTAGCATACCTAAGCCGAGTGCTGCGCAGATCTGGCGTACGCCGGTAGTGCATGTGGAATTGGATCGTACCTGAATTGCTCGACGGCCATGTTTGGCGTTATACCGCCTACGCTACGCCTGCGCCTGGCGCAAGCTTCATGAATCCCGGGGAGAGACTCCAAAGAAGAATCAATCTTGAATACCACTCTTCTCTTTTAAACTTCTTATTTTTTCAGGGGACAACCCCACACCCCCAAACATATACATAATAACTCTGAGATTGGTATACCTCGCACAAAAGGGAATATTCTGGGAAATGGCCATCTTTGGCTTAATATATCTAAGTCTGTTTTTTGGTCATTCAGTCTCTGTGTTTCAATGCTTGGTTTAGCGGGTCTCGACAAAATAGTTACCTATTTGACGTCATGTACGAAAGCAATATAACAAATTTAAGCATTAGTAGAATCAGTAATTATGACATTTTAAGTAGGAAATAAACTGCATTACAAAAAAAAAATAATAATTATGAGCTTACTGTAAAGGCAGCAGATATAAACAACAAAGATGTTTTATGATGAGAGACTTATTCCTAAATGTTTAATACTCTGTCAGATATTGATACATATGCATTGATTGCAGAGCTTAGTTGCATTTAAAGAAGTGAAGTTTGGCACAGACAAATTTGTCACTGGACTGTTAATGTGGGATGGGAGGTGCTGGGTGGTAGCTATGCTAGGTTATCTGGGTGGCTGAGAAGGGTAAGGAAAGGGTTAAGTGAGTTGGAATTTGAAGGGAAGTGCGGTAGTGTTAGAGGTGTGGCTTGAAGGGTTTTTGAAAGGGAATCCGAGTGAGTAACCACATTTTGGAGTGGTCTTGTTGTTGCAGCAGGATCACGTCCCAGATGACCTTGTTGGTAATGTAGGCCTTGGGTGTTGGCATACATCAAAAGGTAAGCAGTACTCTTAGATGTAGGTATATACAGTGATATCAGGGAGATGTTCCTATATATATATAAATAAATAAATAAATAAATAAATAAATATATACATATAGATATATATATATATATATATATATATATATATTTTTTTTTTTTTTTTTTTTTTTGCAGTAAGCTACTGTCTTTGCTGGGGTACCTAATGCTAGAATGCTGTTCGGCTAGTAGCTTGGCTGGCTGGGTGATAGATGTCTGTCAGAAAACTCAGGCAGAGTACAGGCTCATGATTCCCCTACACTAAGCCCTCCTTTGGAAATGGTGTTTATTAGTTTTCTCTGCAACATAACCCTTGCTTTCAATGATGGCCTGGGTTCGGGTCTAGGTTATACCTTAGCTTGCTGGCATTAAGCTTTCTGACTTGTTTCTGATTGCTGCAGGGTATGGTGAAGTGTGTCTTTTGTTTGGTTCCTGTTAAAGGGAGTTCATGGTGGAGGCTTGGTTTGCATTGTTTAAGATTTCCCTGGTGGTTGTGGTGTTTCGCGGGCATTTGGGGGCCATTAGTGGTGGCTCACGCATGTTTTTCTGTCACACTGAGCTAGTCTGCCTTGTCTGAGGTTTCCCTGGTGGTTGTAGTGTTTAGCGGCTTTTGTGGGCCATCACTGGTTGCTAGTTTTCCTTTAATGGGAGTTAGCTTGCAGTGTCTGAGGTTCCCTGGTGGTTGTGGTGTTTCACGGACTTTTGGGGCCATTAGTTGGTGCTCATGCATGCCTTTTTTCCTGCAAGTACGGTCTACAATGAAGAACATACGCACCTGCCCCTTAGTTTTATAAGATAGTGTCTGACCTAAGATTATGGTTTACAAGGCATGTCCAAGACCCACAAGTTTAACAAATGTATTTTATAACAAAAATAGAGAAACTGGATTGCATCTGTATAACTAAACATTTAAGAAGCTTGCTTAAATACTCAAAGGCATGAACATGTTAATGAAATGGAAAACTCCCTAGACACCTGCGCTTAAGTATAGTGTAAAAGTTGTTATTTTTCTCCTCATGTAGCACTGGTGAAGTAATCACATTCAGTAACTAAGCAGTGTTAATGTCATTTAGTATATTTCAATTGTGCAAGCCCCTTGAGTTCATGTTTGGCATTAGTTAATAACAATAAACTAACGAAAAAACAGTTGAAGCACAAAATCCACAGATCAACGAACGAGAACACGATAAGAGATTACTTCAAATAACTGGCGTTTAATTAATACAAATGTGATGTTAGCGCTTTCGGCTAAATCAAATATTCAGCCTTCTTCAGACAAACAGCAGACTCAAGGATATCCTTGCTTAAAATACAATATTACAACCAATAAAAATAAAGTGCATTTAGCCATTGTGCATTTCCATGGTTACGTTAAAGCAGAATAGTATCTTACATATGTTCGCCCTCAAACACAAACAAAATCTGATGACTGACAATACATAAAATACTTGAAACCTTCCTTGTTGTAAATAAATATCGTACATGCTTTAAACCAAATACAAGTATGGATACCATACCTGAAGAACATTAAATATAAAAATATTATTAAAAACTATCTTGTTGCGGATACCATTCCTGATACTATAGTCTGGTGTTTAATATCTAATCTAAATAATGCTTGTCCAATAAATCCTTCTTACAACTTATTTAATAAACTAGTAAGAAGTGTAAATTTTTACGTAAAAAATAATAGTAAACTGGATAAAGATTATATGATAAACCCAACCCTCCGAGTTGCAGTTAACGTGCATACTATATATTCCTTCGCCACGCTACTGCAGATAAACTTCTCCAACCTAATAAATGTGGACAGTGTTGTACCAGAATAGGTTTTATGAAACCTATTCAACCACTACCCGGTTGTTAATTTAGTTACTGCACTATATGAAACAATGTTTGGTGGTTGTTATCTATTATAAGATAACCATTTCAACACACACTTAATGGATAAACTATCGTTGATCCCTGGTAACAAATGTGCTCTTGTTCTAATTTGCCACATTAGCTCGTCTATCTCCAGCCTTATTTGCCAAGGACCTCCTCTTATGTCTGGCATTCTTTGTTGGACTACAACAAAGCTGAAAGAATGTTACGTTATCTTTAATGTGCCTAAATAATGCATTGTTTTCATCTTTTCTGTTGACTGCATATACGTGCTCATATATCCTGGTCTTAATTTTACGCTCAGTCTTGCCAATGTAAAAAGCTTTACACTGGTTACACAGAGCGACGTATACCACAGATTTGGATTCACAATTGTAATGATTGTCAATTTTGTATATCTTGTCCTTAATAGTGAATTCTGAACCTACTTTTAGAAATTTGCATTGTGCACAAGCACCACACCTATACATCCCTTTTGGACGTTGAGAGGTAGATTTTTTAGGTGCCCGCTCTAAGATGGCTTTTAAATTCAAACCCCTCCTATATGTCAATTTAGGTTTATCACCTAATAGAGAGGAGAGAGTACCATCATGATTAATTACATCCCAGTTCTTGTTAAGGATCTCCTTGATTTTGTAGAAGTCCAATGAGAAAGAATGTAGAAAAGATACCCTGTAATTGGTATCCCTCTGTTCATCCTCCCTGGACAACCTTATGTGAATAGATACATTTCCACCATTGGAAACTTCTTCAGAAGCAATTTCATTAGTAGGTTCACTACAAAGGAGCGGGAAAAAATGACCCGTTCTCCGTTTGTTTACTACTTCCAAAATGATGTTTTCTATCAGGGTGCATGGGTAACCCCTTGCTAAAAACATGTTTTTTAACTTGTTACACTCAAGCTGGAAGTCACTTTCTTCAGTAACCATACGTGATGCTCTAACTAGCTGGCCCTTTACCACCGATCTTTTCTGGTGGTAAGGGTGGCTGCTAGAGAAATGCAACAGACTGTTGGAATACGTAGGTTTTCGATATATGTTGCTTTTTAATCTGTGTTTATCAGCATCTTTAGTAAGAAGTATGTCCAAATAATTAATCTCATTCTCTTCTATACTGAAAGTGAATTCCAAAAAGTTTGTCATGTTAGATATACGTTCAATGAAATTGGGGACTAATCCCTTGTCCCCCTTCCATATACAAAAGATGTCATCCTGGTATCTGGTATACCAGGAGACATACTGTTGAAACATGACTTCTTTAAATAGGAGTTCTCTTTCCCAATGTGCCAATACCACATTGGCGAATGAGCCCCCACAAGGGGAACCCATGGCTACACCTGAAGTTTGGAGGTAGAAACTATCCTCAAAGACAAAAAAATTGTTGACCAAAACCAACTCTAAGAGTGTTTCAGTTAGATGTATAATATTGTCTTCGACTTTTTTAGCAACCATGAATTCCCTCACCCAACTAAGACCTATATCCTGTGGTATAACTGTGTACAGGTCCTTGATGTCTATTGTGAGGAAAACCATATCCGTGGTATACTCAATTTCACTTATATTTCTCAGAAAAGACCAGGAATCTTTACAAATATGTGCTTCCTGTGCTAGTAAAGGTTTTATAATGCTGTCCACAAGTTTGGCACAAGCGTATGTAGCCGATCCCCTTCCATCGACTATTGGCCTAAATGGTGGTTCATTTATTTGCTTATGTAGTTTAGGAGTACCAAAAGGCGGGAACTCTCGGGGCTGGCATTTGCAAATATTTGTATTTTTCTAAATCAATAAATCCTTCCATTAGAAGGTCATATAGTGTATTGTTGATTCTATTATATGCAACATGTATTTCATTACGAGATACTTCCTTATACGCTGAAGTATCCAAATGCCTCATCATGTACTCAACGTATTTAAAATGATCCATCAATACCACCCCTCCACCTTTATCCGGTTTCATAACCCGGATTCTACAATCTCGCAGGAGCTGGAGAAAATCCCACTCTAATGTAGTCATGTTGTGACCATCCTTTTGGTTAGTATACATAACCTGCTTTTTTATTGCCCAAAGGTCTGTTTCACACATTTTTTCAAACACTGCTAAAATCGGGTGGAGAGGTGGATTGTATGTACTAGAAACCCTTAGGGTGTCCAGTACTTCCATATTATTACCAAGTAATGAATTTAAATTAAGTTTTCTAACAAAGACCTTCAAATCTACTAGAGTTTTCCCTATGTCCATGTGTTGCCCTGGGACAAAAGACAAGTCCTTTGCAAAAAAGTCAACAATGTCTTGATGGATATCAATAAGCGTGTAATTATACACCATAAAATCATTGTTTGAACTTTTTAAGATTCTTGGCTCTGAGCCAAATATGGGAGTCTGGATCATCTCCTCCTCCCCCCTCGTCTCTTGTTCCTCGTGTTGTTCACCGTTTGTGTTCTCATACGGTTGGTAGCCCGAGCATTGTTGACCTGGTGAAAATCCTGGTCATCTTGTTGGTCAATATCCACTGGAAGTTGGCCCTGTGTCTGATTGTCATCCCTTGAACCATGTATTACTGTATTTACTTGGTTCCTGTTGTTTACATTATTATTGTTGTTGTTCAACCTAGGGCTCCTTCTAAAACCTTGTCTTTGTACAGGTGCCACTTCCTCATTGTTAACATTAATAGTATTGACCACTGGAATGCTGGTATTGTTATGCCCAGTCTCGTTGTTAATTTCACCTTGGGCAACATGTGTTTTACTGACAGGCCTAGGGTAGGCAGTTTTATTAGCATAGTCAGTTAAGTCTCTACTCAGTTTTTTCTTTTTAGTGAGCAATAATTTTTCCATGCTTGCTTCTATACTAGAAAAGATGCGACAATAATCATATTTGTATGTAAGAATTCTCCATTAGTTGTAATATTTTTCTCCAAAGCATTTAAATCTGCTGCCAAAATCCCAATGTCTTTGGAATAAAAGGCTATAAGTGCCTGGAGAAATTCTATACCCTGTCGATCAAATAGATCTAAAAGTTCTTGGTGGAAAGGTGAATTTTCCACCAACCCAGATGGGAAGCGCCATTGTCGCAAACCTTTTGGCACAATGTTGTTTTTGACACACTCGTTGAGGTATGCAACCTCAAGTTGTAACTTTTTATATTTGTATAATTTATTATCGAATTCTTCAATCTTGTCACCTAGTGAATTGAATTCAGGCATGTGGTTCGTATCAAGTCCAATACTTGATCTATACCCCTGGCTAAAAAAGTTATTATTAACCAGAAAGTCTGCCATAGTTGGAATTCCTTGCCTATTGGAATTCAATGGATTGTTTATATTATTGCTGGAATTAACATTGTTGTTACCTGGATGCAGTACCCCAATCGGTGTGTGTCCAGCACAAACCTGCTCGTTAGAGCCTGATGTACCTCCATCAGTTGGAGTAAGTCCACGATTTGTTGTTCTGTTTATAGGTGATTGCTGCCCATTCGGGATAAAAAAATCACTGTCGCTATCGCTCTGTTGTGATGTAGTTACACCAGAAGGTCTGTTTTCTTGGGTAGAAGTCAGCGCTGACATTGCGTCGACTTTTTGTGTGAGAGCATCCATCCTACCCAGTAACAGTTCCACTAAAGTGGTTAAGTTGTTGTTAGAGGTATCCGCTACGTTATCTCCACTGTTCCGGTGAGTGGTTAAAACCAACGAAGTATCTCCGGTTCGCTTCGCCATTACACCAACTTTAAACTAACGAAAAAACAGTTGAAGCACAAAATCCACAGATCAACGAACGAGAACACGATAAGAGATTACTTCAAATAACTGGCGTTTAATTAATACAAATGTGATGTTAGCGCTTTCGGCTAAATCAAATATTCAGCCTTCTTCAGACAAACAGCGGACTCAAGGATATCCTTGCTTAAAATACAATATTGCAACCAATAAAAATAAAGTGCATTTAGCCATTGTGCATTTCCATGGTTACGTTAAAGCAGAATAGTATCTTACATATGTTCGCCCTCAAACACAAACAAAATCTGATGACTGACAATACATAAAATACTTGAAACCTTCCTTGTTGTAAATAAATATCGTACATGCTTTAAACCAAATACAAGTATGGATACCATACCTGAAGAACATTAAATATAAAAATATTATTAAAAACTATCTTGTTGCGGATAAAACAACACCAGACTATAGTATCAGGAATGGTATCCGCAACAAGATAGTTTTTAATAATATTTTTATATTTAATGTTCTTCAGGTATGGTATCCATACTTGTATTTGGTTTAAAGCATGTACGATATTTATTTACAACAAGGAAGGTTTCAAGTATTTTATGTATTGTCAGTCATCAGATTTTGTTTGTGTTTGAGGGCGAACATATGTAAGATACTATTCTGCTTTAACGTAACCATGGAAATGCACAATGGCTAAATGCACTTTATTTTTATTGGTTGTAATATTGTATTTTAAGCAAGGATATCCTTTAGTCCGCTGTTTGTCTGAAGAAGGCTGAATATTTGATTTAGCCGAAAGCGCTAACATCACATTTGTATTAATTAAACGCCAGTTATTTGAAGTAATCTCTTATCGTGTTCTCGTTCGTTGATCTGTGGATTTTGTGCTTCAACTGTTTTTTCGTTAGTTTAAAGTTGGTGTAATGGCGAGCGGAACCGGAGATACTTCGTTGGTTTTAACCACTCAGCGGAACAGTGGGGATAACGTAGCGGATACCTCTAACAACAACTTAACCACTTTAGTGGAACTGTTACTGCAGGATGGATGCTCTCACACAAAAAGTCGACGCAATGTCAGCGCTGACTTCTACCCAAGAAAACAGACCTTCTGGTGTAACTACATCACAACAGAGCGATAGCGACAGTGATTTTTTTATCCCGAATGGGCAGCAATCACCTATAAACAGAACAACAAATCGTGGACTTACTCCAACTGATGGAGGTACATCAGGCTCTAACGAGCAGGTTTGTGCTGGACACACACCGATTGGGGTACTGCATCCAGGTGACAACAATGTTAATTCCAGCAATAATATAAACAATCCATTGAATTCCAATAAGCAAGGAATTCCAACCATGGCAGATTTTCTGGTTAATAATAACTTTTTCAGCCAGGGATATAGATCTAGTATTGGACTTGATACGAACCACATGCCTGAATTCAATTCACTAGGTGACAAGATTGAAGAATTCGATAATAAATTATACAAATATAAAAAGTTACAACTTGAGGTTGCATACCTCAACGAGTGTGTCAAAAACAACATTGTGCCAAAAGGTTTGCGACAATGGCGCTTCCCATCTGGGTTGGTGGAAAATTCACCTTTCCACCAAGAACTTTTAGATCTATTTGATCGACAGGGTATAGAATTTCTCCAGGCACTTATAGCCTTTTATTCCAAAGACATTGGGATTTTGGCAGCAGATTTAAATGCTTTGGAGAAAAATATTACAACTAATGGAGAATTCTTGCGATACAAATATGATTATTGTCGCATCTTTTCTAGTATAGAAGCAAGTATGGAAAAATTATTGCTCACTAAAAAGAAAAAACTGAGTAGAGATTTAACTGACTATGCTAATAAAACTGCCTACCCTAGGCCTGTCAGTAAAACACATGTTGCCCAAGGTGAAATTAACAACGAGACTGGGCATAACAATACCAGTATTCCAGTGGTCAATACCAATAATGTTAATAACGAGGAAGTCGCACCTGTACAAAGACAAGGTTTTAGAAGGAGCCCTAGGTTGAACAACAACAATAATAATGTAAACAATAGGAACCAAGTAAATACAGTAACACATGGTTCAAGGGATGACAATCAGACACAGGGCCAACTTCCAGTGGATATTGACCAACAAGATGACCAGGATTTTCACCAGGTCAACAATGCTCGGGCTACCAACCGTATGAGAACACAAACGGTGAACAACACGAGGAACAAGAGACGAGGGGGGAGGAGGAGATGATCCAGACTCCCATATTTGGCTCAGAGCCAAGAATCTTAAAAAGTTCAAACAATGATTTTATGGTGTATAATTACACGCTTATTGATATCCATCAAGACATTGTTGACTTTTTTGCAAAGGACTTGTCTTTTGTCCCAGGGCAACACATGGACATAGGGAAAACTCTAGTAGATTTGAAGGTCTTTGTTAGAAAACTTAATTTAAATTCATTACTTGGTAATAATATGGAAGTACTGGACACCCTAAGGGTTTCTAGTACATACAATCCACCTCTCCACCCGATTTTAGCAGTGTTTGAAAAAATGTGTGAAACAGACCTTTGGGCAATAAAAAAGCAGGTTATATATACTAACCAAAAGGATGGCCACAACATGACTACATTAGAGTGGGATTTTCTCCAGCTCCTGCGAGATTGTAGAATCCGGGTTATGAAACCGGATAAAGGTGGAGGGGTGGTATTGATGGATCATTTTAAATACGTTGAGTACATGATGAGGCATTTGGATACTTCAGCGTATAAGGAAGTATCTCGTAATGAAATACATGTTGCATATAATAGAATCAACAATACACTATATGACCTTCTAATGGAAGGATTTATTGATTTAGAAAAATACAAATATTTGCAAATGCCAGCCCCGAGAGTTCCCGCCTTTTTTGGTACTCCTAAACTACATAAGCAAATAAATGAACCACCATTTAGGCCAATAGTCGATGGAAGGGGATCGGCTACATACGCTTGTGCCAAACTTGTGGACAGCATTATAAAACCTTTACTAGCACAGGAAGCACATATTTGTAAAGATTCCTGGTCTTTTCTGAGAAATATAAGTGAAATTGAGTATACCACGGATATGGTTTTCCTCACAATAGACATCAAAGACCTGTACACAGTTATACCGCAGGATATAGGTCTTAGTTGGGTGAGGGAATTCATGGTTGCTAAAAAAGTCGAAGACAATATCATACATCTAACTGAAACACTCTTAGAGTTGGTTTTGGTCAACAATTTTTTTGTCTTTGAGGATAGTTTCTACCTCCAAACTTCAGGTGTAGCCATGGGTTCCCCTTGTGGGGGCTCATTCGCCAATGTGGTATTGGCACATTGGGAAAGAGAACTCCTATTTAAAGAAGTCATGTTTCAACAGTATGTCTCCTGGTATACCAGATACCAGGATGACATCTTTTGTATATGGAAGGGGGACAAGGGATTAGTCCCCAATTTCATTGAACGTATATCTAACATGACAAATTTCTTGGAATTCACTTTCAGTATAGAAGAGAATGAGATTAATTATTTGGACATACTTCTTACTAAAGATGCTGATAAACACAGATTAAAAAGCAACATATATCGAAAACCTACGTATTCCAACAGTCTGTTGCATTTCTCTAGCAGCCACCCTTACCACCAGAAAAGATCGGTGGTAAAGGGCCAGCTAGTTAGGGCATCACGTATGGTTACTGAAGAAAGTGACTTCCAGCTTGAGTGTAACAAGTTAAAAAACATGTTTTTAGCAAGGGGTTACCCATGCACCCTGATAGAAAACATCATTTTGGAAGTAGTAAACAAACGGAGAACGGGTCATTTTTTCCCGCTCCTTTGTAGTGAACCTACTAATGAAATTGCTTCTGAAGAAGTTTCCAATGGTGGAAATGTATCTATTCACATAAGGTTGTCCAGGGAGGATGAACAGAGGGATACCAATTACAGGGTATCTTTTCTACATTCTTTCTCATTGGACTTCTACAAAATCAAGGAGATCCTTAACAAGAACTGGGATGTAATTAATCATGATGGTACTCTCTCCTCTCTATTAGGTGATAAACCTAAATTGACATATAGGAGGGGTTTGAATTTAAAAGCCATCTTAGAGCGGGCACCTAAAAAATCTACCTCTCAACGTCCAAAAGGGATGTATAGGTGTGGTGCTTGTGCACAATGCAAATTTCTAAAAGTAGGTTCAGAATTCACTATTAAGGACAAGATATACAAAATTGACAATCATTACAATTGTGAATCCAAATCTGTGGTATACGTCGCTCTGTGTAACCAGTGTAAAGCTTTTTACATTGGCAAGACTGAGCGTAAAATTAAGACCAGGATATATGAGCACGTATATGCAGTCAACAGAAAAGATGAAAACAATGCATTATTTAGGCACATTAAAGATAACGTAACACATTCTTTCAGCTTTGTTGTAGTCCAACAAAGAATGCCAGACATAAGAGGAGGTCCTTGGCAAATAAGGCTGGAGATAGACGAGCTAATGTGGCAAATTAGAACAAGAGCACATTTGTTACCAGGGATCAACGATAGTTTATCCATTAAGTGTGTGTTGAAATGGTTATCTTATAATAGATAACAACCACCAAACATTGTTTCATATAGTGCAGTAACTAAATTAACAACCGGGTAGTGGTTGAATAGGTTCTATAAAACCTATTCTGGTACAACACTGTCCACATTTATAAGGTTGGAGAAGTTTATCTGCAGTAGCGTGGCGAAGGAATATATAGTACGCACGTTAACTGCAACTCTGAGGGCTGGGTCTATCACATAATCTTTATTCAGTTTATTATTATTTTTTACGTAAAAATTTACACTTCTTACTAGTTTATTGAATAAGTTGTAAGAAGGATTTATTGGGCAAGCATTACTTAGATTAGATATTAAACACCAGACTATAGTATCAGGAATGGTATCCGCAACAAGATAGTTTTTAATAATATTTTTATATTTAATGTTCTTCAGGTATGGTATCCATACTTGTATTTGGTTTAAAGCATGTACGATATTTATTTACAACAAGGAAGGTTTCAAGTATTTTATGTATTGTCAGTCATCAGATTTTGTTTGTGTTTGAGGGCGAACATATGTAAGATACTATTCTGCTTTAACGTAACCATGGAAATGCACAATGGCTAAATGCACTTTATTTTTATTGGTTGTAATATTGTATTTTAAGCAAGGATATCCTTGAGTCCGCTGTTTGTCTGAAGAAGGCTGAATATTTGATTTAGCCGAAAGCGCTAACATCACATTTGTATTAATTAAACGCCAGTTATTTGAAGTAATCTCTTATCGTGTTCTCGTTCGTTGATCTGTGGATTAGTTAATAACAAATATTTGGAGACCCACTCTGAGTGGGTGAGAATAACTGAATAATAAGTTTCTTTCCTCTTGCTTGGTTCATAGCTAAGTACTGTTAATATGGTTTAGGTTTATTTAAATGGTGCAAGACTTAGTATTGCTTTTAATTATATATTTATTCATGTGTTCATGTTGATAAGTTGAACTGAGTTGTTAGAATTGTGCACAAGCGCCATACAATAAGATGTTCAGTTTTTGTGTGTGTGTTTGTAGATGGCTTAGTGTTTAACTACTGCGACTATAGTGTACAGGGTCCTGCAATGGCTGTAAATTCCAGTATGCATTTGGTATTGTGTTTTGATGGCAGTTTGTATTTTATAGCTGATGAGTCAAAGCTATGTGATGGAGTCTTGAATTTTTTTTTTCCGTTAGGTACTTTGAGGGACCTAGTGTCATGGTTGATTGCAGGGTGAATGACTGAAGTTCAGATGGGTTTGTGGTAGTATAGGTAGCATACTTGCTTCATGATGCATAGGGCGGTGGTTTCTTTTCACACAGCATATAGATGGATTGTGATACTGGTGCCTTGCCAGACCCAGTTATTGAGAGCAAATTTATTGTGCCAATTTTATTATCTGTCATTAACTTTGTGTTCTCTTTCTAGGTGATCATGGTGGTGGCTTTGAGACAGAGATGGGCCAGTATTGTAGCACAGGCTTAAGATTTATTCAAGGACATTCCTGCAGAGGTACCATCAACTATCATGCAGGGTGTGATCACTCATAAGAAGCAGCAGACGACTTCAACTCTGGCATCCAGGGCGAAGAAAGCCAAGCAGACAGCATCGGCAGAGAAGGCTACAGAGGTGATGATGCCCCTTTAACAGCTGCAGGTAATAATTCATGATGCTTGGGAGGGGGTGAGGAGCTTGGAGTAGGTGAGGTAGGGGGCAGTGAGGATGGCCAAAGGGAGCTACTGGGTAGCGGTTTGGAGGCCTTAGCTGAGTGTGGAGGGGGTTTTGAGGATACCATGTTGTTGTTAGATCAGAAGTTAGGGTCAGATGTCCATGAGGTGGGGTCTGACTTTGGTTTATGGCCGGGTGATTGGTTGGCTTCATAGGCCCTATGGCAGGAAGGGGCCCCCATTTTATTGACCCGCACATATTTCTGCTAGCGAAGGAGAAGATTTGGAAAGGGGAGTTCGTTGACATTTTTGAAATGATTGACACAGAGGGGGTTCAGTGGTTGACAGAAGCGAGACAGGTAATAAGAAGGAGCTATTTTGCATTGGCTGCGATAGGTTGCAAAAGGGTAGGAAGGTTTCGGGCTAAGATGTGGGATAATTGGGTCCTAGATTTCATTTATTATATGGTGGTATGTTTGAAAAGGAACACATCACTGGCTCTTCCTCTTTTGGCTTATCTTTTTACTAATAGGGAACCGCAGAGGTTGAAGTCCGGTTATGCATGGTTATGGTAGGACGAGAAATTTTACAAGCGTAAAGCAGTAGATAAATCTATGTGTTGGAAGGTCAGACATCTGGATATTTGGCTATCCACCATGATGGATACCAGTGGAGGGGCTAGCAGATTATCTCAGCCATCTGAGGGAGGTACAAGGATATATTGGACTTTTAATGCCAGCAGGTGCTCCTGGGTGGGTTGTAGATTTGCTCATATTTGCTCAAATACATTTACACAATGTGGGGGAGGTAGGGTTCAGGTTGGGGGTCAGGCACTACACTTTTGGGGTATGAGAGGTTAATAAAAACAAAATGAAAACTCCAGTAAATCTAGAACTTCTACTAAGTGACCTCTCAAACCTCTTGTATCAGAAGCACATGGGATATATGTACATGATCCTTATGACCATCAGGTGTTTCAGCTAACTGACAATTCTGAATACCCATAACTTGCTTCATTACTTTAATGAACACTTTCAGACCAATAAAGCCAAATCCCACTAGCTGTGAATATGCATATTTTAGCCTTGTTACGAACTCATCAGCACAACACAAACAGAGTATTTGATTAAGTATTAGAAACACAGGGCTGTTATACCCAGCTGATGACTATTATCATTAGGGTCACTGCAAAAAATATCCCAAACAACAAACTAAAACAATGAGTGAGAAGGTCACTGAAAAACCAATCAGTAAAACAAAATGAAAACTCCAGCAAAGCTAGAACTTCCAATGAGTGACCTCCCAATGACAAAACAAGTCATGGGCATTCAGAATCACCAATTAGCTGAAACACATGATGTTCATAAGGATCATTTGCATATATCCCACGTGCCTCTGATACAAGAGGTTTGGGAGTTCAATCAGTGGAATTTCTAGCTTTGCTGGAGTTTTCATTTTGTTTTTACTGATTGGTTTTTCAGTGACATTCTCACTCATTGTTTTAGTTTGTTGTTTGGGACATTTTTGCAGTGACCCTAATGATAATGGTCATCATCTGGGTATAACAGCCCTGTGTTTCTAAAGCTTAGTCAAATACTTTGTTTGTGTTGTGCTCTGAGGTCACAATAAGGCTTAAATATGCATATCCATAGCTACTGGGGGTTGGTCTATTTGCCTGAAATTGTGTGTTACAATAGCAAAACAAGTTATGAGCATTCAGAATTATGAATTAGCTGAAACACCTTATGTTTATAAGGATCATTTGCATATATCCCATGTATCTCTGATACGAGAGGTTTGGGAGGTTACTAGCTTTGCTGGAACTTTCATTTTGCTTTTACTGATTGTTTTTTTCAGTGTCTTTCTCACTCATTTTTTTAGTTAGTTGCTTGGGAGATTTTTGCAATGACCCTAATTATAATGGTCATCAGCTGGGTATAACAGCCCTGTGTTTCTGTCAAGCTTAGTCAAGCACTCTGCGTGTGTTTTGCTGGTGAGATCATAACATGGCCAAAATATGTATATCCACAGCTAGTGGGGTTTGGCTCTATTAGCCTGAAATTGTCCATTAAAATGACAAAACAAGTCAGGTGCATTCACAATTGCCAATTAGCGGAAACACTTGATGTTCATAAGAATCATTTGCATATATCCCATGTGCCTCTGATATAAGATATTTGGGACATCACTCAGTGGAAGTTCTAGCTTTGCTGGAGTTTAAATTTTGTTTTTATTGATTGTTGTTTCAGTCACCTTCTCACTCATTGTTTTGGTTTGTTGTTTGGGATATTTTTGCAGTGACCCTAATGATAATGTTCATCAGCTGGGTATAACAGCCCTGTGTTTCTAATGCTTAGTTAAACATTCTGCTTGTGTTGTATGGAGGAGTTCATAACAAGGCTAAAATATGCATATCCAAAGCTACTAGTGTTTGGCTCTATTGTTATGAAAGTGTTCATTAAAATGACAAAACAAGTCAGAATCACCAATTAACTGAAACACCTGATGTTTATAAGTATAATTTGCATATATTCCATGTGCCTCTGATACAAGACATTTGAGAAGTCACTCAGTGGAAGTTCTAGCTTTGCTGGAGTTTTCATTTTGTTTTTACTGATTGGTTTTTCAGTGACCTTCTCACTCATTGTTTTAGTTTGTTGTTTGGGATATTTTTGCAGTGACCCTAATGATAATGGTCATCAGCTGGGTATAGCAGCCCAGTGTTTCTAATGCTTAGTCTAAACACTCTGCTTGTGTTGTGCTAATAAGGTCATAACAAGTTCGAAATATGCATATCAATATGCATATCCACAGCTAGTGGAGTTTGGCTCTATTGGCCTGAAATTGTCCATTAAAACGATGAAACAAGTCATGTGCATTCAGAATCGCCAAATAGCTGAAACACCTGATGTTCATAAGGATCATTTGATTATACTTCAGCACTTCAACACCATTTGGTTGGATCATTTGCATATACCCCATGTGCCTCTGATACAAGAGGTTTGGGAGGTCACTCCATGGAAGTTTGAGCTTTGCTGGAGTTTTCATTTTGTTTTTACTGATTGTTTTTTCAGTGACCTTCTCACTCATTGTTTTGGGTATGAGAGGTTGGAATAGTTCCCGTTCAGTGTTGCTAGGCGGGTGTGGTCGGGCCAATTTTCGGGCCAAAGGGGGGGGGGTCTTTTCTGGGAGATAGAGGGCATTTTGGAGAACCATTCACCTATTAAGGTGAATGTATTGAAGGACTTATTGACACATTATCCGCTGCCTGTGGTAGCAGGGGAGTTAATAGAAGATTTTTTCCAAAGGGTTTTCAATTAAGTCTGCATTGGTGGTGGTGGGGGGATTTGAGGTCTGTCAAGAGGAGGGAGGTGATTTTGCAAGAGTTGATTGACAAAGAGTGCAAGGCTGGGAGGGTGTTAGGTCCTTTTTGTTACTCTCCTTTACGTAATGTTAAGGTGTCACCATTAGGTTTGGTTCCAAAGAAAAAGCAAGGTGAATTTCACTTAATTCACCATTTATCATACCCTGTGGGTGAGTCAGCATATAAAGGTACATTTGAATGTCAAAGTGTAGTTCTTTCAAATATGTCAATGTTATTGAAATGTTTATTCATCCTGAAACTCACAAGTGATTTGCCTTCCCTTATGTTCTAATAGTTGTTTTGACTGTGGAAACAAAGGGATATTTTGCTTTCATCCACAAACCACTGTTGAGCCTTCAAGGTGCAGTACCCTCAATAAATGTGATTGTTGGCTTTTTAAAAACAGGGAAGAATGGTAAGAATTTTATGGCAATGCCTCTAATCCAGTTGGCAATCTGCCAGGCAACTTGGAGTGGTTCAGTTGTGAGCTAATTTGCAGGTGTATCATAGATGGTACCATGGTGGACTGTGCTGTCTAGATTAAGAACCATCAGTACAACAAGCAGTATAGTGACTCCAGATCATTTAGATATAATGCATAAATCTGTGTATATTCCCTGGGTCATGCTATTAACCTTGCATATGCTATGGTGCCTGTAGGTACTTAGCCACGTGCATGATGCCAGTTAGAATACATTTGTATTGGGACTGTGTTCTCACTTGTTGCAGACTTACAATGGGCTTTGTTATTTGTTGTGTTCATAGGTAAATCATTGTATGGCAGCACCACTATTGAACTTCCATCACCTATTGTCAGAGGATCGTCTACCTCTGATGATGATGATGATGGCATTAATAAGCTGGCTCAATAATGGAGAACAGCATGTGTGAGTGGGACACAGATAATGTGACCATTAGATATCATATAGTGACCAGGAACATAACCTCTGTGTCTGTGACCAACCAAGACACATAAACCTCACATGAGAGACAGGTTACTGAAGGCATTAACAGTCAGCATTGTGTGACACCTTCTACAGAGGAGTCAGTAGTTCCTGTCACAAAACCCACAGAGTGGGAAAGTGTGGAAAAAAGGGTGGCTACCAGTGTTTGGTGGAAACATGGGTACCATCCTCTCCTTGAATTACCACTAGCAATGATTACAAGCTGATGTATGTTCTATCATGACGGCACTGGCTAATACCACCATGCCTACTTCTTAGTACAGATAATGAAGGATGTGTTGGATAACATGTAGAAGTGAATGTCACATATGTGACATTTTGTATATACATAATTGCATACTAGGACATGCATGCATATCCTCTCATGGTGAAATGCCATGCATCAAGAGACATACATGAAGTCGTTCCACCACAGTCTCCATTGATGGTGCCCATCATGGCTGAGGACAGCCTAAGTCATGGTCTTATTGTGGTAGCACTTCAACAGCTGCATCTTCACATGATGTAGTACTTCCAGGAGACATGACATGGGTCATGCCAGTCATGACAATGGTATATCTGGTAATGGACATTCATGGCCATGCAGCATGCAAACATCTAGCCAGGGCTGTGTTATAACCCATGCTACTCCTGATAGAAGTGGCACTCATGGGTAGGGGTGTGAATAGGATGCCTAACCATCTACCATACTTACCCTTGGCATGTTTGGCAGATCAAACCAGAATGCTGCAATGGTGTCCTGGCATATACACACAAAAACACTACCACAGCCTCATATGCTTCAAACACTCAGACATCCAGTGAAATTAGCTCTTCAAAAAGTCTTCTGCATTAATCTCACACCAAAATTAGCTCATGCACTTGCTGTTTGTGTTCTTGTTCTTGATCATCATCTTAGTACAGGCAAGAGCAAATATTTGTTATACTCGTCAGGAGCTTTTACAGATTGGTCTGAGAAATCTGCATGGTTTGAATGATATGAGTGCACTACAAATGATTATGGTGCAGAAACAATACTACAGAACATTTTCCAATCATCGGGATTTGCAGTGGCTTCTACTCTTGGATGGAAACAATGTAGACAATGCAGGGAGAGCAAGCAAAAGAGAGGTAAGCAAGTGGGATTGCTGGTTAGGTTGAAAGCTGCTCCACATAAAACCCCTCTTCCTTGTGCCTTTATTGCCAATACCAGTTCATTAGTGAATAAGATGGATGAGCTCAGACCAAATATTATGACATATAAGTCTTTAGAGGATGGCTGCCTTTTGCTTTTTTTGGAGACATGGCTGAATTCAAGTATACTGTACACTGTAGTTGAACTGGCAGGTCATACTCTTTATTGAGCTGACAGGACACCTCTGATTCTGATAAGAAATCAGTAGGAGGATTGTGTGTATACATTCATAATGCATGGTGCACTAATACAGCTACAATTATTAAATCAGGTTTTCCAGATACTGAATATTTGATGCTCAAATGCCACCTATTTTAACTGCCTAGGGAATACACAGTTGTTATTGTCATGGCACTTTATATCTCACCTCAGGTAATGTTAAGTCAGCGCTTGAACTTCACCTGAGGTGAGATACTTGAACAGTTGTTTGTTGTTATCAGTAAATAGCATAATTTACATCCTGATGCAGTTTTTATTACTGCTGGGGACGTTAATCAAGTCGATTTTATGGATGTTTTTCCCAGATGTTATCAGCATGTAAGCTGTAAGTCAGAGGGGAAAACATGTTTATACAAATAGAAAAGATGCTTATAATGTCATATCATGTCCCCATCTTGGTCAGTCTGGCCATCATTCGTTGTTGCTTGTTCCTGCGCATAAAGCTCTGATTAACAATATTAAACCTAATAGTAAGTCTGTAAAGTTTGGCCTGAGAGTGCTATCTCTCAACTCAAAGATTGTTTTGAACACACAGACTGGAATATATTTTTTCATCAGACAGATTTGGATATTTATACTTCATCTGTGCTGTCATATATCGATTTGTGTGGATAACGTCACTGTTAACAAAAAGCTTCCCGTTTATGCCAATGAGAAACCATGGTTGAACAGTGAAATTAAACAGTTGCTTAGGAAGAGGACTTCTGCCTTTATACTAGGTGATGCCTCAGCTTATAAAACTGCCAGAGTTAATCCTAAGAGAGGTATCATGTCTGCAAAACTTAAGTATAAACAACAGACTGAGGAGGACTTTGATAACTCTCATTCACAGCGAATGTGGCAAGGTATCCATTTAATTATCAATTATAAGAAGAAAAATGATATTCAATATTTGCTGGCTGAAAATAATGCCAGTTTAGCAGAGGAACTTATAGGTTTCTTTACACAGTTTGATAAGGAGAACAATCAGCCTCCAATTAGTATCAGC
The DNA here is from genome assembly GCF_019279795.1 of Protopterus annectens. Lineage (NCBI taxonomy): Eukaryota > Metazoa > Chordata > Ceratodontiformes > Protopteridae > Protopterus > Protopterus annectens. The sequence goes on from NC_056732.1 coordinate 595,427,661, forward strand.
AGGTCTGGAGATACAGCCTCTGGTTTTACATATACATGAGGTGCGATTGGCATTCAATAACATCAGCATAAGGAAAGCAGCAGATACTGACAGTGTGCAAGGTTATGTGCTTAAGGCTTGCGCAGATCAACTGGTGGAGGTATTCACACATATATTTAACCTTTCTCTTTCTTTATATGTGGTTCTTGTGTGTCTGAAATCTATGATTATTGTGCCTGTTCCAAAAAAATGAAAGATAACCTGTTTTAATGATTATCAACCAGTCACTCTCACTTCTGTTATTGCAAATTGTTTTGAATGATTAGTAATGACTCATATTAAAGTATCCATCCCAGCTGATTTAAACCAACATCAATTTGCCTATTCGGCAAACAGATTGACTGAGGATGCTACCTGAGTGGCTTTGCATGCTGCTCTTTCACATTTGGAAAAGCCTCATACCTATATTACAGCTCAGCATTCAACACCATTGTACCAATCCAGCTGGTCAATAAACTTTATGCATTAGGCTTTGCTCCCTCTGTATGTAATTGTCTATTAGACTTTCTCATCAGTCACCCTCAGTTTGTCAGGTTGGGTAAGCACACTTCTTCCATCCTGACTTTGAATACTGGTGTGCCACAGGGCTTTGTATTAAGTCCCCTTTTGTATGCTCTCTTCTCCCATGACAGTAAACCCATCCATGAATCAAACATTATTGTTAAATTTGCAGGTGATACAACTGTCATTGGGCTAATATCAAGCAATAATAAAGTTGCATATAGGGAGGCGGTTCAGAACCTGACATCATGGCATAATATCAATAAATTGGTCTTATATACTAGAAAAGACAAATAAGTTATTTTGGATTTTAGGGCAATTAAAAAAATAAATTACGGTCCACTAACAATCAATTCAGAGGTCATGGAATGAGTTTCCACCTTTAAGTTTTTGCAAAGGATATGTCTTTGACAGAAAATATGTTGGATGTAATAAGCAAAGCACAACGCCTTTATTTTCTGAGAAAGTTAAAGAGGGTTAATCTTCCCCAGAAGCTGTTAGTCAACTTTTACAGATGTACTATAGAGGGTGTCTTGACTAATTGCATGATAGCAATAGCTTGGTATAATGGCTGTACTAAGGCGGCAAAAAAAGCCTTGTAGTAAAAACAGCAGAAGCTATTATAGGCACTGATCTGACATTACTTGAGCATTTGTATAAAACCCGCTGCATGATTAGAGCTAAAAATATTATTAAGGATAAAACTCATCCTAGAAATATCTTGTTTAAGCTTCTACTATTAAGTAGACTCTTTAGGTCAATTTGTAGACACACAAATAGATTGAAAAAAAGTTTTTTCCCAACTGCTATAAATCTTTTTAATTCTGAAAATTCTCAGTCTGAAGTACCCTTTAAGTGAATAGGTGTGATAATTTAGGTTGATTAACATGTAAGTTACATGGTGCATTATTTATATAATAGTGCAATAACACCTTAGGTTGTGATAATTTGTCTTGGTTTTATTTGTTTTTGCTTTTTTTTGTGTTGTTATTGTTATATATATTTTTTTATTTTTAATGCACCTTGGATTGTCATGAAAAGAATTTTGTTATGTTATACAATAACAATAAACTGCCTGTTTACCCATGGTGCATTCCTTCTTTTCACTGTCTTCAGCACTCACAGAATTTCATGTTGCCTTTGTTCTGCCCTTTTTAATTTATTACTTGGGTTACTTATGTCTGATACACAGTGTAGCCAACCTATGCATGAGCAAGTGCAGTCTGGTGCTGGGTTTGCATGCATCCCATTTACTGTAGTGTATATGTTGTGCTATGGGCCAATGCTGTGCACAAATCACTGTTTCTTTGCCAATGACATGGGTTACTACTACTGAGTGATTGTTTAATTGTTTCTTTCTTGTATATAATGGTTGTTCTGAGATATGCTTTTTACTCCTGGAAGGCTTTTGTAAGCCGAGGCGCTAAGTTTTATTAAACTCGTTATTCTTGGACCAGTAACCTTTTTGGTTGTTATCTTTATTTATTTTTATTTATCTGCTTTTTTGGTGGCTTGCTGACATGGCATACTACACCTGCCTCTGTCTAGCATGTTTATACCCTGCATCAGCAGCCACTTTTTGGTATGTGTGGGCTGTTCCTCCTGCAGTTGTGTCTCCCCATTGTACTTTATCTAAAGTATGATAATTTGAGTATCAATGCACATGCTGAAGAAATTTCAGCACATCTGGCAGGGTCAAACCACAGGCCACTACCTGATATATCTATGTAGTGAAAGTGTGCCTTTAGCAGTCTGAAAATATACTCAGCAATGACCTTGGTTTGTTATATGGCATAGTTGTGCACCAAACCAAATAAAACAAGTTGGTCAATCAGAGACAAAATCAATCATCAAAGAAATGCTTTTATTTTGCTCTTTCATCCAAATTAAATGGACTTCATTAAAGCAATGCAATAGTGAATTAAGTCACACAACTACCCTATCAAATCACATGACACAATATAAATCAGTCATGTGACATACACTCATTTTCCTTGTTTAAATAAAACCACAATCATTATATAAAACATGTATTACATGATGGTTTTGTAAATATGTCAAATATTATATGACCATTAAATATATATTTACAAACCAACTTCACAAATCTACCCAACATGCCACTCTAGTTCTGTATGCTAATGACTCCACCCTATTCTGTTCCATCCCATCACTCCTGAACTCCAAAAACTGACACAAGAATCCTTTGTTGCTGTTGATACCTAGCTAGCTAACTCTCTAGTAATACTGAACCCCCAAAAAACCCAGCTAATGATATTCCATCCAATAAGAGCCACAGCCCCCCTACCTCCATTCACAATATACTCAGCTGACAATGCCCCTATCACACCTGTTCAAAACGGGTCTATATTAGATTTTCAAAAATTTGATGAGATTAGATGCTGCTGAAATTTTCAAAAATTTCATAGAGCGAATCACTATAGGTCGAGACCTAGTGATTGAGTTATGAAATAATCGAAAATCTAAAAATAAATAAATAAATAAAAAGACAGAAACATAAAGTAAAGGGTATGGGCAGGGAGGCAAGCCCCCCTGCACCCCCCACACCCCCGCTACTTAAATATACCAACTCGAGATCGCGCTACAGTGTAGGAAACGGAAATCTTCTGTTTCCACACTGTATTGCACTGAAGTGCGATCTCAGAGTTGGTGTATTTAAGTAGAGGCTTGCCCCCCTGCCTACACCCTTTACTTTATGTTTCTGTGTTTTTATTTATTTATTTTTTAGATTTTCGATTATTTCATAGATCGATCACTAGGTGTCGACCTATAGTGATTCACTCTATGAATTTTCTGAAAATCTAATACAGAACCGTCCAAAACACCAAACTACTAGGAGTTATCATTGATCATGACATGAAATTCAATATGCATATTGCACAGACAATATAACAATGTCCAGAAAAACTCAGAACCCTATATAGATTCAGAAAATACCTCACCAACAACAGTAAAGCTATCATTGCAAGAACCCACCTAGTCTCTACAGTTCTCTATGCCTCTCCCATACTCATCAACCTAAATAAGGCAGACCTAGAGAAACTAAACACTTGCTACAATAAAATAGCTAAGTTCGCAACTGACTCACCCTTCAGTACACATCACTGCCTAGAAATCCAGCAACTATCCTGGCTAGAATTACCTAACCTGCTCACATATAACCAACTTAAAATAGCCCACAAATCCTATATAAGCCTGATAAAAATCCTTCACTACATGGCCTACTGAATATCTATTCCAACAACAACCTTCTAAGATCCACCAACAAAGCACTTGTTGACATAATCAAAAGCAAAACAGAGTGCTGGTAAATGTCTCTACTCTACGTCTGTTGCAAAATCATGGAATTTCATCCCACTGGATATTAGGACCACATAAAACAAAAAATAACTTCAAAAAACTCATATGGGCTAATCTAAACAGGTCCTGGATATGCAACTGTTCAGACCCTGGGTAGCTGCCCATATTGATCTTGCTGCACAAGCTTACAACAGCACCTTTCTTTGTTTTGTACTCAAACAACCTGTTGTTTATTGTATTAATCATTGTATGAATGTAGCCATATAAGTGAATGAAATACCCTGCAGCTATACTGCATATTTTTCACATATTGTTTTTAATATTGCATGCTTATTCAGTTGCACTGTTCTGTAATAACTTGTGTATTGCATTTACTGTACTAACCTTTGTGGAACTTTTCTCCCTGGGCCTTTGCTGAAAATGGGATTTCTGCCCAATTAGACTCTACTGATAAACACATGTAAAATTTATAAAATAAAATAAACAAATATATAATACAACAGAAACCTTTTCTATCATTTAGCTCACCTCTATTTTAAAGCACTATCAATACTTATTGATTCATTTAAGCCAGGGGAGTTATCACATTAGTCCTAAGCAGGCAGAGAAGTTCTTTGGACTCCAAAGTTGTTTCTTAACTGCCCCCTGAAGTTATAGTAACATTATTAAGTATTACAAACAAAAACTTAGTTACAATTAGAAAAGATATGCACATATTACTACAGGCACTTTAGTTGTCATATTTATGGATATTGTAATTGTGCTTATGAATCCACTCCCTGATACACCTTCAAGTATTGGCTGTATAAAAGGCTTAAAAGGAAACATGGGTGGTCAAATAAACAACCCCTGAAATGACACAGTTATTACGGACATCTTTCATGATGGTTGAATTTGTGTAGACATCTCTTATGTTACAATTGATAGCACAATCAACATTTTTGTTGCAAAGGTATCATTTCCTTTAGTTTTCCTTATTTCATTTTTACTTCAAACATGT